>NC_049990.1:16953720-16968820 GCF_000003815.2 Branchiostoma floridae | reverse complement strand
TGAATCTACGTGTTACGGCGTCATAACCAACGTGGAACGGGGCCTTCTGATTGGTCCGCGGCGCCTGGCTATATGATAATATCTAATATCTTCTTCTCACTACGATGTATTGGAAAACGACTGTAAGTTCGTCTACACAATATCATGTTTCAACAAGAGAGAAGAAGTATGTAAACTATAGTATGTGCATAGCTTTTTTGTTATTTACTTTAATTTGTATTCAAACGTACTGCATGTAGAGAAGAAGTATGTAAACTATAGTATGGGTATGCAATAAATGTCATTGTCTTTGTCATTTTCATGTCATTGTTAAACGAAAGCAATAGATAGACCGATCTGGAGAGTGGTTACTACTCCTTAAGGCTAAGATATAAAGTCTAAAGCCTAGCGAGGGGGAAAATGTTGTGTATTTCCAATCATCCGACTGCATGAACCTAACGAAAACCTGTCTACCTTATCTATCTGCCTTCTATCGTTGGCAAGAGACAGAAATGTCCCTCCTACGTGAAGGTAGAAGACGAGGTACACTTTTAATAAAAGTTTTCATCGATCAGTGACTTATCAAAGGTAAGCAAACGTACCTCCAAATTTTCTGGACTGTCAGTCCATCATGATCACGGAGTAACCTAGTTCTCGCGAGAGTTGCGAGAACTAGGTCGAGACTTGCGTTGATCTTCTGCCCCTCACCCCCGCCTCCTTGCGGAGTAGAGGTAAGTAGAACTTGGGCAGCTCCCAGCCATCGTTCCGGTTCAGTTTCGCACTTTCCAATTGAATGTGGACCGCTTCTTTAACCTTCCGATGTGCATTGCGTGGTTCTTAGTCTAATGAATCTCTTCAACGAGGTACACTTTGCTTTAGATTGCCATTTGAATTATAGCGATAGAAACATTCTATTTGACTATGTGCTAAGTAAATTTCCCCACTTCAGATACTTGAATAGTAAAGAGAAATTGACTGCCTTCCACAAACCAACTCTAACCAATCATACAGCTAGATATATTAATGCAATTACCAAGAAGCGAGGTGAAGTCGAATATACTAGTGTAGATTAAACGTTTATATATACATATAGATGTATATAATTGATTGTTATTCCTGTATGGTGTTTGAAATACGTACCAACTATGCCTTGTTAATCTGTATCTTAAAAAAATCGAAAGACCCCCTACCTACCAACCTATGTTTATGCCGTCATTGGAGACAAAATATTTTTTGTTAGGCCTAAATAAGAAGTAATTTTACGTGTATAAAGTTGAACAATTTACTAACACTGACAGCGGCCATGTTGATAATCCCCTGTGGAATCATATGCTGTGCGATCATAAAGTATGCTGTTAATAGCTACACAAGGATCGAAAAAAAAATGATTTAGAAACACAGACATTTATTATTCCTTACCTGCGACTGGTCTAGTGTATGTGGCTACTGCAGTTCTGGGACAGACCCGCAAGGTGATGCCTAGCGCCGCTCTGGGGGTCTACATCTTCCCACTCACGGTATTTCGATACGCTTAGCTCAAGACCCTCTCTTCTTAATTGATAAAGTAAAAATAATAGTGTTCTTGTGTAAACTACGTACAACTCGTCACTGATAATTCTCCAACAAAATATCGCCCAAGGTGTCACAAGACACATTGATTTTGGTCTGTTGCCGGCAGAAAAAGGAAACGCGTATTGCTTTTCTCGACGACCGATTGTCACTGGTAAACAACAACAAACCAGTTGTTACCTGAAACAACTGAATGTGATGTAATTTCCGGTTTGTTCACGGATTTCCGGTGTTCTGGAACGCTTAATACGGTAGTTAACTGAGAAAGTTCGGTTTCGAATAGGGTCTAATCAGGACCATAGAATCCGTGTATATGTATGAAAACGCATCCAGGGCAGTATTAAGGAATCTTGTCAATAATGTTGGGGAATTCTTCAGGACAACAGTGAGAATTCGCCAGGAATGCTTCCTTTCCGCAGTAGCATTGCTTAACATTTGTAAAATTGCACAATTGCGGATTTTCGCGAACTTAAAAGCACCGCGAGGATTTGTCTGTCTTCTGCCTGCCTAACACCTGTCCCCTTGTTTTAACCACAAAAATCTAAACTACTGCGATTAATCCATGTTCACCTGCAAAATAAAAACCAACGCACATTTCACTCTCTTAACGTACGTGAGAAAAAAGTGTAGAGCACATTGCAAAACCTTTTCTACTGGTGGCGGGCGCATCTGTAACGTTTGCTGTGCAGACGACATCATGACCTGTTCAGTACAAACCTGGTGTGTTACACCATGAGGCGGTTTACCGGATATATTGAGTCGGGATGCACCTGGGAGGTGGTACAACGGACAGCGTCAGAAAAAAACGGACGTGCACGTGCCCTCCAAAAAAAAGCGTACGAACAAATAACACGCACGGCGGGTTGTGCCCTTAGCTAAAAATACCGCACAAGCCGGACCACCGTTTGATGCAGTCGCATACGTATAATGTTACCAATGAATGGATGAATGAATGAATGAATGAATTTTATTAACGTGTCATGCGTTAGAACGCCCAGCCCACGTGGGCTTATAAGACACACACAATACAAATCATAATTGAACAAAGGATATTATAACATAAAAGAACGTCAGGAACATAATCGGTATCGGGTAACAGACCAGATATCAAATCATAATCACCAAAATCAAACCATCAAACAAGGGTTTCGTAGAGCTAAACAGAGCAGAGTTTATACAGAAGATAAGGAAAAACATAATAGTAGACAGGAACATAATCGGAAACCATTATACAAATGGGGTAACAGACCAGATATCAAATCATAATCACATTAATCAAAACCATCAAACAAGGGTTTCGTAGAGCTAAACAGAGCAGAGTTTATACAGAAAATAAGGAAAACATAATACATGTAGTACAGTAATAGTTGTACATAAGTGGACAGGTTGCGAGTTCAAGTGTATAATCGCCTTCTTCTTTTGTTCCAAGCTTTGCGTAAGAAGTTAGAAATTTCGGAGACCCCCTCTTCAAACAACCACTTAATTCTGAATTCGTCCCGTTCCCAGATGACCTCTGGACATTTGTCGAACATTTTGCAGAAGATGCTTTCTCGCAAGTCGTCATAAAACGGGCAGTAAAAAAGAAAGTGTGCCTCATTTTCTACCTCGCCCAGGCTACACATTGTGCACAACTGCGGCACAACTAAAGGACATATGACCTTCTTCTATAGGGGTTTTACAGCACAGCAACATAGGCAGTTTTTAGTTTGCAAATTGACACCGCGTTCTATGTCTTTACAAACAATAGGAAGTTTTTGTTCAGTATATTTGTGCTTGTCCTTTTTTTACACATAGATCCGTTCCACAGTGTGATCCATTTTGTCGCCTTTTGTATTGATGCCAAAATCCCCCTATTAAACCCTCTCGGTACAAACAGGTACGGCCACACCTGGCGACTTCCGCTTTTTCTCCTGACAGTGTTTTCGGCCTCAATGGTCATTTTAACCCCCCCAATTCGGGAAGTTATGGCGGATTTTATTGTAAACAGGTCTCAATTCTTAATTGTTAACAGTACTGGGACAACACAGACTTCACAAGTCTGAACGGGTATGTGGGAGTGACGTTGTATCGTTACGATCTTTAATCTACCAACGTTACAAGAAAGTAATATTTTAACTGAGTGTTGTTTCTGACGTAACAGATACTGGCAAAACAAAACAAAAATCACATTATCTAACCACGGCACTACGTTACTGTCAGATATAAAGGCGAAGGTTGTAGAGATTTCGTTTGAAGACTAATGAACAGGTGTTCGCTTGTAAACATGAGAGGTGTGTCTGTGTGTGTGTGGGGGGGGGGGGCGAAGTATATTAATTGAAGCATGGACGATAGAAACTCTTGGAACTCATGGTACAGTTTTGACCTACTCTCCCCGTTATGGGGACAGACTGAGACGACAACTGGCCACAGTTTTCTTTTCTTACCTAGCGAGTTTTTGTTTTCTTTGGTTTTATCAACCTTCAGGTTAACCTGTATAGTCTAGCCACAAGTCTGAAACTGCCACGTCATCTCCGGACAGGGGAAGTCCATGACAGGTCGGTATGTTTTCACCACGTGACGTCGGGTTTGAATACTTGTTTGTGAGCTTGTGTGTATGACTCAGGGTGATTTGCATTTGTTTAAAACAAACACACAATATATTACACGATACAACATTTGTGGTTCTTTAATCCCCATGTATTCAGGCGTCCTTAGACGGATTTCACAATAAGCAGGCCTTAACGTAGACATTGCTGGTGACAACACAGACCTAACAAGACCGAACAGGTGAATATGAGTGACGTTTACCTTAATGATGTTTTATGTATGCAACAAGAACGAAATATTTCAATCGCTGTTTCCAACCTAACACTAATGCCGTCATTGTAAAAAAAAATCAAAGTATTCATGCACGACAATAGACTACTGTTAGATGTAAACAAGGGAAATGTTGTAGAATTTTTAAAAAAACTACGGAACAGTTGTTCGCTTGTAAATATGGTAGGGGTGTGTGCATGTCTGTGTGTGTGTGTGTGTGTGTGTGTGTGTGTGTGTGTGTGTGTGTCTGGTGGGGGGGGGGGGTACATCAAATGAAGCAAGGCGGTTCCAAACTCTTGGTCGCTAGCAAAAGTTGTATATTCTTACCTAGCATGTTTTTGTTTTCTTTTGTTTAATCGTCGTTCAGGTTGAATGTACCTGACTAGTGTATAGTCTAGCCACAAGTCTGAAACTGCCACGTCATCTCCGAACAGGGGAATTCCATGACAGGTCGGTATGTTTCCATCACATGACGTTGGGTTTGAGGACTTGTATGTGAGCCTGTGTGTATGGCTCAGGGTTGACAAACACACAATGTAATACACGATTCGTTATACGAGGATTTTTTTTTATCCCCATGTATTCGGGGTACTTAGCAAAGTACATGTAGTACCTGACGCAAGTGTTTTCAATACGCTTTTTGGCAACGAAGCAAGGGTGGAGCCGTTAGCCCCTTATCGATACCGTTTAAGTCTCATTCGACCAATACATCTTAACGACAAATCAGACCGTAAGGTGTCTTTCTGGACCCCATTTTGTTTTGACCATAGACATATTTCTGGTGGTTGTTTTTGTCACTAATATGTATATACTGTTTCACAAATCTATGAAAAATAGTTTGACAAGTTTCGGTGTCAGTTGTCATAATTGATGCAGAAAATAATGAGAAGAAATGTATTCAATCTTTAATGGTCAAAGGTTCATACCGATTCATGTCTTAACTGCCTATTTGAACCATATACTTGCAGAAACAACAAAAATGTTTTTTTCTCACAGAAGGAACTCTGAAAGCTGGCCTCCCAAACATCGATAGCAAAGAAGAATAACTGCACAGGTTTGTGACATTTGTAATTCCCTAATTAATACTACTTTTATACTGCATGAAGAAGAAAAAAGTTCAAGCATTATTATGCACTAAACAACAATTAACGTTACGTAAATATACCGTGTGCCATTAATAATGACAACAAGACTTAGTTTGAATTTTTCTGTATCCCTTTACGGCAATAGTTGAATCAGCAATTCCTGATAAACACCAGCTTATTACTGATAAACACCAAAAAGCTGGAATACTTGAGCTTTTGAATTGTATGTCATTCTTCCACCAGCACATACAAAGAACACCTACAGAACAGCAGTAGTGCCCTGAAGACGTGGACATGGCAGAACAGCTGCAGGAGGGCTGCGGGGCCCTGCAGGTAGGAGACCTGGACACGGAAGAAAAGCTGCAGGAAGGCTGCAGGGCCCTGCAGGTAGGAGACCTGGACACAGCAGAACAGCTGCAGGAAGGCTGCAGGGCCCTGCAGGTAGGAGACCTGGATACGGAAGAAAAGCTGCAGGAAGGCTGCAGGGCCCTGCAGGTAGGAGACCTGGACACGGAAGAAAAGCTGCAGGAAGGCTGCAGGGCCCTGCAGGTAGGAGACCTGGACACAGCAGAACAGCTGCAGGAAGGCTGCAGGGCCCTGCAGGTAGGAGACCTGGACACAGCAGAACAGCTGCAGGAGGGCTGCGGGGCCCTGCAGGTAGGAGACCTGGACACGGAAGAAAAGCTGCAGGAGGGCTGCAGGGCCCTGCAGTCAGTGGAACTGCAGACTGAAGGTCAACTGCAGGAGGGCTGCAGAGCCCTGCAGACAGGAGACCTGGACACGGCAGAACAGAACTTTGCAGCGGCGCTCAAGTCTGTTCATGGGAAAGGTGATTAGAATTAGCTTTCGTGAAATCGTCTTTATCACAATATATTCTATCAATAATGTCACAATGTTGTACAAGAAAGGAATGTCTGTGCGATGACAGAGAAGAAGTCTTATTCATAATATGTTGCCTGTATATTTTATACAGAGGCAAGCAAAGAGGTGGAGCTACTACTAAAGTTAAGTGATGTCTACCTGAAGAGAGGAGTGCTATCAAAAGACGGCGATGATTTCACCAAGGCAGCAGCGCTCTGTAACGCAGCACTGGTAAGATCCAAATTGGAATACCGAGGCGACATAAAACAAACAATCCAGTTGATAACCCAATCATTCGTCAAGCACGTCCTGGGTATCACACAGACAGTAGGTTTAGATGACGTAGACAAACACAAAAAGATAATGAAGGATGATAGACATCAAATAGCAAAAGAGATCGAAGACATTGAACAACAGGCCGATCCTTACAGCCTTGATGATGACGACCCAAATATCACAGAAGTGGAGAAGAGGAGAGTGGAAGCAGTCAAGGTATTGTTTCAGACAATACTAGATCAGCGAAGAATGTTTATAACAGGCCTTATAGATGAATGCATGGAGGTAATGGGCCACCCTCCCTGTAAGTACGCCATGATAGGCTTGGGTTCGCAAGCCACAGGTCTAGTAACACCGTACTCTGACTTGGAATTTGCTCTTTTGATAGAGAAGGAAACAGAAAATAATGTCACCTACTTCCGTAACCTCACTCACTACCTGCATCTCAAAGTAATCAATCTGGGAGAAACCATTCTTCCTGCCATGGGGATTAAGTCTCTTAATGATTTTCACTCAGACGATCCACTGGACAACTGGTACTATGATTCTGTAACACCGCGCGGGTTTTCGTTCGATGGAGCCATGCCACATGCATGCAAGACTCCGTTAGGCAGGGGTAAAACGTGTGAACTTATCCGTACACCCAGTAACATGGTAAAACTTCTGGATGACAATATAGCTTTCTATCTGAAGAAAGGCTACCATCTTGCAAGTGTCTTGGGGAATGTTTCTTTAATCGTAGGACAGCAAGAGTTGGTCAATGAATATCAGACTTTGTGGACTAAGCTGTTGCGTGAAGACAATCGAAAAATCTCCACCCTACTCGCAAATGCCATAAGTACAGAGAATTTCCCAACGTTTGAACGAAATGTTCTGAGTGCCAGTCTGTTTGATGTTAAGAAAGAAATCTATCGATTTTCAAGCATTACTATTTCATGTTGGGCACTGCTTTACGAAATACAACCGACGACAATCTGGGAGACAATTGCAAAGATGCACAAGAATGGTGCCATTAACAAGGAGAACGCGCATCACTTGATGGTGATGGTCAGCATCTCAGCAGAACTGAGGCTGCGGACATACATGAACAATCACGGCCAAGTGGAAAATATGTCAGCATTATCGTCCATGCCGACAGAAACAGATCTAGGGGAAAAATTAAGTAAAGTGTTTTACATCTCGAATGCAAAACAGCTCATGAGATACTATTACACAGCAACACCTTTGAAGCGCTTTGTCTCAAAGATGATGGAGTCCCCAGTAGATGCTTTAAAACTTTTTGACAATTCTTTGCAACTAAAATCACATGTGTACGATAGACTGTGTGATTACTCTAACTCGAAGGCATGTTTGGAAGAGCTTCTGGAGAACTATCATTCCCGATATGGTCAAGCTTTCATACATCCTGACATTGCCCAAACACTTGCCAAATTAGGTATAGCATGTCACAACATTGGCGATCACAACAATGCCGCCAGCTATCACGAACAGTCACTACAAATGATGCTGACTATCTTTGGTGAGAACACTGCACATCCCAAAATCACCCGGTCACTAGGCCTCATGGGCAACGCCTGGATGCGCCTTGGCGATCATAAAAAGGCCGTCAGTTTTTACGAACAGTCACTACAGATGTGGCGGACTATATATGGTGAGACTAGTCCACATCCTGATATCGCCTTGTCTCTAGGCAACTTGGGCAACGCCTGTAGGGCCCTTGGAGATCACAAAAAGGCCGTCAGCTATCAGGAACAGTCACTACAGATGATGCGGTCTATCTATGGTAAAAACACAGCACATCCTGATATCGCCTCGTCACTAAATAACTTGGGTGTCGCCTGGAGTGACCTTGGTAATCACAAAAAGACCGTCGGCTATCACGAGCAGTCACTACAGATGAGATGGACTATCTATGGTAAGAACACTGCACATCCTGATATTGCCTATTCACTAGTCAACTTGGGTAACACCTGGACGGCCCTTGGTGATCACAGAAAGGCTGTCGTGTATTTTGAACAGTCACTACAGATGATGCGGATTATCTATGGTGAGAACATTGCACATACTGATATCGCCTCGTCACTAAGCAACTTGGGCAACGCCTTGATGGACCTTGGAGATCACAAAAAGGCCATCAGCTATCAGAAACAGTCACTACAGATAATGAGGACTATTTATGGTGAGAACACTGCACATCCTGATATAGCATCGACACTTAACAACTTGGGTGGCGCCTGGGGGAACCTTGGTGATCACAAAAAGGCCATTAGCTATCAGAAACAGTCACTACAGATAATGAGGACTATTTATGGTGAGAACACTGCACATCCTGATATCGCCTCGTCGCTAAGCAAATTGGGTAACACCTTGAGTGACCTTGGTAGTCATAAAAAGGCTGTCAGCTATTTCGAACAGTCACTACAGATGAGGCTGATTATCTATGGTGAGAACACTGCACATCCTGATATCGCCTCGTCACTAACCGAGTTTGGTAACGCCTGTATACACCATGGTGATCACAAAAATGCCGTCAGCTATCATGAACAGTCACTACAGATGAAGCGGACTATTTATGGTGAGAACACTGCACATCCTGATATAGCATCGACACTTAACAACTTGGGTGGCGCCTGGGGGAACCTTGGTGATCACAAAAAGACCGTCAGCTATCACGAACAGTCACTACAGATGATGCGGACTATCTATGGTGAGAACACTGCACATCCTGTTATCGCCACGTCACTAAACAACTTGGGTATCGCCTGGAGGGACCTTGGTGATCATAAAAAGGCCTTCAGCTATCACGAACAGTCACTACAGATGGAGCGGACTATTTATGGTGAGAACACTGCACATCCTGATATCGCCTCGTCACTAAACAACTTGGGTGTTGCCTGGATGGAACTCGGTAATCACAAAAAGGCCATCAGCTATCACGAACAGTCACTACAGATGTGGCGGATTATCTATGGTGAGAACACTGCACATCCTGATATCGCCTCGTCACTGGGCACATTGGGCATTGACTATAGACACATTGGTGATCACAAAAAGGCCGTCAGCTACCTTGAACAGTTTCTTCAGATGAGGCGGATTATCTATGGTGAGAACACTGCACATCCTCATATCGCCTCGTTACTAAAATTTCTGAGTCTTGCCTGCTTTGATCTCGGTGATCACAAAAAGGCCGTCAGCTATCTTCAAGAATCTCTACAGATGAAGCTGGCTATCTACGGTGAGGACACTTTCTAGCATCCTAAAAAGAGCTTGGGCTTTTGACAACATCCTTACATTTTCATCTCACTTCGGAACTTGAGTATAGCTTGGAAAAATTTGATGATAACAGAAATGCCGACATATATATTGCTGATATGTGAAAGTTTAAGAAGATTACCTAAAAGTGCAAAAAATTTGTTGTTAGAAACAGATTACTGTTTACTATTGAATAGCAATGGAGAAATCAGTTTGAAGTGTGCAATCCTTCTCATTATTTATATAGTCTAATAGCTGACAAACATGTCTAATGACATCCTCTTTGCTCAATACCGAAGGAAACAATCACCTTGCATGCAACAATAAAATTTGGCGACAAGAATTTTTTTTATTGCAACAGATAGATACATAACATGATGGCGACACACTCAAGCTCAACATGCTTATTTTCGTGCCGTCATCAGAAACAAACTGAGAGTACAAAAAGAACATTGAAACAAATACAGACAAGCAAAGCATATAACAAAAGTAATGTTAAGTAACACCACATAACAAAATCATAGGAGCTTTGACAAGAAATTCGAGACGCCATGCTAGTATGTCTTTCCCCTTGCGTAAATGTGCTTTGCCGTTGGAAACAGGCGTTACGAGTATCCGCATACATGTACATGTACGCATAGCAATACTGAATTCGGTTTGAAGTATACGTAACTATGTATTTCTCGTAAAGGGCAGTACAAATTGTTCTCAAGTCATTTTACTGCCAAAGATAAACGTATCATGGCATCTTCGCTGCTGAACATCGAAGGAAACAATTGACTTGCAACAATGAAATTTGTGATAAGAAATTCCAAACGCCAGATCTGTTTCTGTACTTTTATGATACTAAATCGACACCGCATAGTAAAACTAATTCATGAAATATACCTGTGTGCGAAAGAACTTGTAAATACTGCACGTCAGACATGATATAAATCGAAACGCATCTTATTTCAAAAATTCCTTCTAAACTCATTTACTCGTTATATAAATTTGGATGTTGTTAAAGCTGCTAAAAGTTGGAAATATCAAATTGTGGTACTTATATTTTCGTTTTAAATTGTTATAAAATGCACAGACAGGTGCATTGCTCTATGATGATGGTTATGTTTATAAGGCTTGAAAAAGATATCACAACAGGAATGTCTTACTTAATATAGCAAATGTATTACTCAATTTTGAGGAGTATCAAAGGGTTTATTACGAAAATACCCCCTTTGTATTATGACCAAGTGATGTTCTGATTTCATGTTATATTGAATGGTGAGAAGATATATAGTCTTGATATTTCTGTCCAATCGTTGTTTTGTAGTAAAGTAACTAGACTTGAAATAATAAGTATGCTGATTTATGAAATAAAATTAAAAGGATTGTGATTCAATATAAAGCTGTTTAAAGAAAATTTACAACACTTTACTGTATACATCCAGTAGGTATATCATACAAGATGTCTTGACTAAAAAGTTATTTTTCAATATCTGTGTCCAACGACTGGTTGTAGGCATTTATTCAATAGCAACTGTCAAGAAAATGGAGAGATGCCAAGTGTTAGAAAGAAGAAAAAAATCATAATAAAAAAGTGCTGTTCTCCAACTCAAGATGTATTTTTTTCCGAATCTCTAGGTCCTCTTCAGCTATCTGCCCAGGTGTTGTAGAGTAGATATTACGGATATAGACTGCTTGTAGTAGACATCACAAGGGTTTTTATATGATATTTCTATGTATTGTGACCTGCACGAAATCAATCATTCAAATTCACAAATGACATTTTATGTTCAAGTAATTAATTTTCATATTTAGATGCTTTTCCGGTACTGCACATGCAAGATATATACTGAAATATGCGTAACCCTTTAAAAACTTGGAATCTGAAAAGACATTGATTGTGTATACATTGTCCAAGCATTAGAACGTTATTTGAGTTTATTTCTGGGTCTTGGGGACGACGTTTAGAACCAGCTGAAGACGAGATGTCACGAAGCCTGGAAAATAAAGCAAATGCTATCATTGTATATCAAATGTGATTGTATAACCTATTATAGGAGAAATCAGACATTGTTTAATACGTTATCGTTTTATTTTTCCTGTTGATTTTAATCTTTGAGGTAAAGTTATGTCTGGAGGGAGAGAACAAGGTGTCTAATCAATGTAAGATTCTATTCATTCTAGTTGTTGGACTTGACTTCGTCTTTGCTGGCAGTGAAAGATGAAGTTGCATTATACTTTGCACAATCAGCTTAAGGCTTCTGATTTTGGTAGACATGTCGTTAGTTTGAAGTGACAAAGTATTGGGGCCATTGAAAAGTAAAACCAGCGTCAGTCAATACATTGTATAGTAATGATAATTTAAGAATGCCAACGTTAGATATCTGACATGTTTCTAATCTAGAGGATCATAGATTTAATTTTAAAACCAAAATTTCTACGGACAATATTTCATAACATTCTTTGTATAGCAAATCTTTTTCAAAGCTACTCTACTGATTTCTTCTCTACCCTACTCTACTCTGCAGGGGAAATTTGTATCTTTCCTTCTGATTGGGCAATATTCTATGCATCTCTCGTTCTGATTGGTTCGGATCATTTTTTGTGATGATTCGTTTATAGCTATGAATGACTCAGAACGACCCGAATCAATCAGAAGGAGAGGTACAAAGGACATTGACCATTCAGAAGGGGAGGTAGAAAGGACACTGACCAATCAGACGGAGAGATATATATTAACCAATGACTGACCGCTGGAGATTCATTATTCACCACTTTAGGCACTTCTATGACGTTACGGCGTTACAACCGATACAAAATTGGGACTTCTGATTGGTCGACGAACTCTGCCTATATGATGGTGTGTAACAAAGATCCCGATTGGATCCAAGACGCTCTAATATGTAACTTTGAAATAGTGAAAATGACATGGTAACTTGTATCTCACTGCACTTGTGGTATCTCACTTCAATTGGGTTAAGAAAGATCACTCAACGAGATTTTAGAGATAAAGAACGACTTTTCTTCCTTTATCTGTATTTTGTTGTCTTCTCAGTCATACTTTTACGTATTACGCAAATTATTAAAAATAAATCGGCAAAAATAACACAACGACGGCACATTGAACGAACCCCGCAGCCGCAGCGGTGCCCCAAGTGCAGTGAGATACCCCTTTTGATAGGCAAGATTCAACTCTGACCTTCACACGACAGGAACCAGGCCGGCTTGTTTTCCCAGTGTAAGAAGATGGCGTAAACCGGTATGGCACTGCATAAGACGACGAAACCAATGCCAATGCCAATTCCTCTGCCAATAGAAGGAGGTAAATACACCCCTGCCATGATTGGTTAAACACCCCCAACTGTACTTTTTGAATCCATAACAGTGACCACTAAGTACCTGATTCGCTACTGTGATAGCCTGCTGACCAACTGTGGTGTGTTGTAGCTGGCTACCTGTGGTGAGAGTGATCATCAATCTTAGGTTCTCCTCCCTCTGATCAAGGGCCTTCGAGAACCTTTGTACAGCCACCCTGCCAGAGCCCAACACGAAAGATATATTTTGAGGTTTGGGTATGGTATCCAGGCTATGTCAATCACGGCGAACCAACAGATAGAAAGGACCCGTCCGTTGGCTTACCTGTCATGAGTACCCAAACCTCACAGGCTTCTGAGCGAGAAAGATACAGATGCATTTGACAGTTGTGACGTCAAGAAACAAAAAGTGTGCAAAAGTGTCTTGATCCGTCCCACATTTGCTGACCAAACCCTGACCTTGATAATCTATTAAATAGTTGAAGTTATTATTTTCTATTTACGATATGAAAAAGGTGGAAAATAGCTGCTAGTATATGTTTGCATTGTCAGCCCTAATACCACAAACACGTTACTAACTAGGCTCCTTATATACTCCTGGCACTGAAAGCCTTTTTTTCATGACAGCGAATGTAAGAATCCTGGTAGTAATAAGATAGAACCTAGGCTAACAAACCTTTCTTTTTACAATGCAAATGGGTTCAAAAAACACCGACTGTGACCAGTTACGCAATTCCCTCAAAGCATAATCCTTGGCATTTCAAAAAGTCCTTCACGTGTTTTCTTTTTATGAAGAGGCGGTAACAGCGAATGGCCTTCAATTGGTAATGTTTCTTTTTTATTTGATCCTGCAGGTATTTACATAATGAGTCTGTTGGCTATAGAAGCAAGGCCATCGGGTCCAGTAAACATTTTAGCCGCGACATGGCGGGTTCGTGCAGGCATTTGTGTGCCATTTTGGCTCTCTGCATCTTTGTCCAGACTTGTGGCCAGCAGACGTCATGTGGAGCTGCAAATAAGACAGATGCAGTCGCTATTGTTTACGTCTTTAATCAGCAGTAAGTTTCATTTTGATATCTATCACCTACTGGTCTATTCAGCTATTTATTGGTATGTCTACCAATCTATCTATCTGGTTATATGCAGGTCTATCTATTTCCTGATTTTATCGGTTTGCACATTGACGAGTTACTTTTCTACTCATCTATTTAACATCATTTATCACATCAATCTATGGATCTTGTTGTAGCTATCTATGTATTTATATTTTTAAAACCAGTATCTGCATGCTGCTGCTGTTTCATTTTTTTTCGTATATGTTTTACTACGTTTAACATTTTTATGCCCAAATCTCTCCTCCATTTTGGCTTTTATTCGTATGTAATATTCTTTGTTGAGACCATACACACTTGTTTTTTTATGGGCTGTTGCGCCCCGAACCGTGCCTGCCCCATTCCGTGCCCATTCAGGCACGGAACGTGGCACTGCCCGACTGCCCCGGTCTGTGCCCAGAAGCGCTGTCAATCACTATGACTGACGGGGTAGTGATAACTAATTATTCACGCCCATGTTTCCAAATAAGGCTTGATCTTGTCCTTTTTGATTCCCACTACTAGTATATGATTTTCATCCATAAAACCAAGGAGCTTATAGCTCCTTGATAAAACTGTGCATCGAAGACACAGAATTTATATATTATTAGCACGTCTATGTGAGTGCATCCCATTTATATTACATTTAAATATACCACATATAAACATGACAACGTCCAGCTGCACCTTGATCAAGTCTCCAAGCCTTAATGATTCAGTTCGTTGTGTCAACCATCAGTGCACAATTATCTGAGGCAGAGTTTGTGCCCCGAACCTTGCTTTGCCCGAAACCGTGCTTAGGCACGGTTTGGGGCAAAGCAAGGTTCGGGGCACAAACTCTGGTTCAGATAATTGTGCACTGATGAGATGACACAACGAACTGAATCATTAT
>NC_049990.1:16938589-16953620 GCF_000003815.2 Branchiostoma floridae | reverse complement strand
CATCCGTCTGTCTTTGCCACATCAACTCTAAGTCCGTAACTGCTCCAAGACGAGCGTGAATTACGTTGATTCTTCCTCATCACAGCACCCCGAAAAGCAAAGATGGCGGGGCTGCAGGGAAAAAAGCACGTTGGACAGACTCCTCCCCTTAAAACACTAAGCTCCGCCCAAAAGCACAGTATGGGACAAGGTCCCCTGCGTGCCCAGAACTGTGCGCGATTGGGCACAGTTCGGGGCAGTCCCCGCGTGTCCCAAACTGTGCTTTTGCCCCAGGCACGGTTTGGGGCACGCGGGGACTGCCCCAAACCGTGCATAGGCACGGTTTGTGGCAAGGCACGGTTCGGGGCGCAACAGGGCGTTGTGAAGACTAGAAATTAGTAGATTGATATAGAAGGCATTGATTTTTGTATGCGTTGGCATGACCTTGATGGGCTTATTCCACGTTCTCATGATAGGAACTGGGTGGATCGTCTTCAAGAAGTTGAAGGTAAAATGAAGCTGGAACGTACAAACGACATCGTCTCCCTCGCCAAAGGTAAGATTGTGCTTTGAACTGTGTTAAATCTACCCCTCCTTTAACTATTGAAAAATGACACTGTTATAAGATATGGTGGCTCGTTTTGGAATTGCGATCTTAAAAGTCTAGCTTTAAGCAGCTAGTAAATGCAATGGAAGCTAGAAATGTCGCCGTCCGATGGAAAAGTTTTTTTTTTATACATGTATAATGTAATGTTTGAGGTGTCTACTGTTTAGACATAACTATGTATACTATATATATATACATTCTTTTCTCCATACGACCGTGTGTAACACCATGTTAGAAAAGCAGTATTGTATTGTAATATGTATGCAGATAATAGATATGGTCCGATCATTGACAGTTGATCACGCCAGCATTGTCAAAATCAAAAGCGGGCTGTGCTGTCCATTTGTAGCAGCCTTTCCGAATTACCAGTAAGCGGTTCATTTGGTGTAGCAAACAATATATCATCAATGTTGTCGTATCTTATGCTTTGAAGAGAATATGTTTCGGTGACAATATACATAAAAACATTGGCAATATAGTACATATAGTATAGTATAGTATATTCTAATTTAAATATCTGGTTATTGTCATAAGACTTACAAATGCGTGCACCATTTCTGCTCTATTCATTCCGATGCTTCTAAAGTAAATAATGAATAACTGTATTGCGCAACAATTGTAACAGTTACAATGTATGGCAATGTGAACAACTATATACTAATACAAATAACTAACAACTAATGTAATATAATATAACAGTATAAACAATCTAGTGAGTATCATAAAGCATTATCTCGTTTTTGCAATGAGTTGTAAATAAATTGGCCAACGTAGGCAGATATATGAACAGGACATGATAATATCAAATGGAATACCTCTGACCTAGCATGTGGTAGTACAATTTCGGACTTACATACAATATTTTGAAATAACTTTTGACGGTCTTCTTCATAAGTCGGACAATCCATTACAAAATGAAATTCATTTTCTATGTCATTATGGCATGTGGGACAAAGTCTCTCATTGGCTGGTATGTTGTAGTTTCGGCCCTTTTCAATTTGTAAGGTGTGTGCACTAATCCTTAGTCTCGTTAGGTCATTTCTAAACAACTTGTTTTGAACAGATGAAAGATATTTTTCGAAACAGAATTCTTTTTTGATTTTACAATAAGTACTGAGTTTGTTAAAACTTCTTAATTCTTGTCTCCAACCAGAGACAAACGTGTCTTGCAGACGGTTCTTAAATATATTTCCAAAACGGTTGGCATTAACAGCAGGATTAAGCCAAACATTTTGGAAACCATGTCTACTTAACATATCTTGCACATGCACAGCCCAGTCTTGTTGTAGCTCAACAGAAGTATTATATGCTTTCTTTACAAGTCTGTCATTTGGGAGATTATGTAACCTAAGCCAGTATTTTATAATCTGTGTCTGTGAATCAATATAAAGTGGGAAAACTCCTAGCTCACCCCTGACCGCGGCGTTGACAGAGCTTTTGGGTACGCCGAGTGAAATTTTGCAATAATTCAAAAGCACAAATTCCAAATCAGAAATTTCATATGATATTTTTGGTTGCTCAAAAGTTATGTCCTGGTCTCTTAGTGTGTTTGATTGATACATAATGTTCAATTTGTCGCTGTATTTTTGAAACCGGACAAGGACAGGGCGAGTAGTGGAAGGGTCTTTTTTGCCAACACGAGAGGCTCTAAGGATATGAATTTCTGATCCCAGTAACGTACTGATAATCCTATTTATTGATTCTCTGGTATTTTCATTTTCATATTCTTTTATCCCATAGAAAATAAGGTCTCTTCCTTGTACAGTTGTTCCAAGGACTTCGCCACAATAAAGTAAAATCGGTTTTATGCAACTGTTGAATAATTCAAGAGCGAGCGGGATGGATGGGTTGAAATTTGTTGATAACAGTGATTTTAATTTAAAAGAAGCCCGAAGTGCTTTTAACCGTAACTGTTTGGTAGCGCGATTAAATGAACCTGAGGGGGTGAAATCTACTCTAGGTATGTGTAGGAGGTTGCAATGTCAATTGGACGGCCCTGTATTTCATAAGTGGAGTGTTGACTGCTAGCGCGTCCATTTTTTTGAGAATATCATTACTTTAGTTTTCTTTTCATTTATTGATAATTTCCAGATAGAACAAAATTGATCAAGTGTTCTTATGCACTCTTTTAGGCCTGACTCGGATTTTGAGAGAAGTACAAGGTCATCCGCCCAAAATAAACCATTGATGGGTGTGTCTTGTAACATTGGAGGGTCGGACAATCGCAAATTTAATATGTTTGGGAGATCGTTTACGTATAAGTTGAATAGGAGGGGGCTACGGTTACACCCTTGTCGTACCCCACATGTAGATTGAAAGTATGGTGTTAGGCCATTTGGTGTTTTTACGCAGTAACTTACATTAGAGTATATTGATTTTATAATTTTAAAGAAGTTTCCTCCGATGCCTGATGACAAGAGTTTGTAAAATAGACCAGTCCGCCAGACAGAGTCAAACGCCTTACGGAAATCAATGAAGCAAGCATATAATTTACCTGCAGGCTTGGATATTTCTTGATCAATTAGTGTTTTAAGCACAAAAACGTTATCACTTGTTCGAAAGTTTGTTCTAAAGCCAGATTGGAAAGGGGATAATAAGTTTTCTCTTTCGAGGTATTGTTGTAGTCGTTTGTTTAAAATGAATGTGAAGAGTTTACCAACACAGCTGGAGATGGCGATGCCTCTGTAGTTTGTAGGATTTGTGCGTTCACCACTTTTATGTATAGGAACTAGCATACTCTGACTCCATTGGTCAGGGAACGTCCCAGATTGTAATAAAATGTTAAACATTTTCTTGAAGGGTAATGTGAGATGAGGAGCGCTATATTTTAACATTTCATTAATAATTGAATCTGTTCCGCATGCTTTATTACATTTAAGGTTACAAAGTCCAGCTTGGATTTCTTCTACTGAAATATCAAAATCTAGTGGATTGTCTGTTTGAAGCTCTAATGATGTTACAATACTGTCTGCATATTCTTGTTCCCCTTCATCCATTTTAACATTGCTATTTAGTGTCTTAAAATGGTTTAACCACTCCTCGGTCGAAATTTGATCGCTAGTTTCTTTTTTTTTATTTCCGGTTTCTAAATTTCGTAACTTGTCAATCTCCTTCCAAAATGATTTTGGGTCTTCTTTAGACAATCTAGAAATTTGAGTCATTTTCTTTTCATTATTATGTCTCTTTGTCTTCTTAATTAACTTTTTGTATTCTTTCACTTTAAAAGTGTACGCCTGTCTTTTGTCTTGTCGCCAAGGATACTTCCTTATTTCTGCGGCAAGATTTCTAATTTTTGATCTTAGATCACGGCACTGTTGGTCATACCATGGCTTACAAGTGGGGTTTTTTTCCGTTTGGAGAGCCGAATTGATTTTAGTGATAGGTCTGCTGCCATTTTTATAATGTAGTTAACATCCTCAACAGCTTTCTCAGCATCTGCGTGTGTGTACTGTTGTAGCATGAACTGATTAATCTTAGTTTTAACTTGGGGAAGTTGGAATGCCTTTTGAAATTTTTCACGAGAATCATTATCCCAAATGTATTTTTTTGGTTGGGAAAGGAGTTTTTCATTATTATTATAAATATTTCTAAACCTAAAATGGTTTGTTTTAATTGACACCGAAATCTGGCAGTGATCTGACAACCATGTGGGATTATGGACTTTAAAGTATTGTACCGATGAAAAAAGGGGTAGACTGGTTATGCAGTAGTCTACAGTGCTTGCCCCGTTGTATTTAATGCATGTACTTTTTCCAGGGAGGTCACCAATCGTCCTTCCATTTACTATTATCATGTTAGCGGCCGAGCACAAATCAACTAATTCCCTACCATACTTATTTCTGATGTTGTCTGTATTTATCCTAAGTTTTATATCAATTTCTGAAGAATTTTCGTCAAAACCATCAAAAAGTTGTTCCTGTAAATTAGCTGTTCTTGAGTTCAGATCACCAAGTATGAGAACATGTCCTAGGTTATGGAATTTCGCCACGTCCTCCATTAAGTCTTCAAAAATTGTGTTCTTTTTTGTGGTGAATAAAGGTGAATTTTCAGGAGGTAAGTACAAACATCCCAGTATCATATCTGCCTCTAGGCCAAAGAAAAACTTATCCAATTTGCACCAGAGTATGTCCGGATTATTACTTTTCAATTTGGTAATGCCTTTGGCGATATTTTGTCTAAAGAGGATAACGACCCCACCGGAATTCCGTCTGGAGCGCTTCCTGAGCTTACGGTCACTACGAAAGTGTTGATATCCATCAATATGAAAATTATCATTGGGTTTTAACCAAGTTTCCTGAACACAGACTAAGTCATATCTACTTACAGAATCTAAAAAATCTAATTCTACACATTTTCTAGCAAAAGTTCCTTGAATATTCCAACTGGCCAAACGTAAGGCCACATCAGTAACCATAATAAAACTACCAAAAAGAATGTCAAGAGCAATTTTCAATGCTACATAAACACATATGATCACCTTAAAAGTGAATACGACTCTTATATAAGTTGTGGGTGAGTATTAAAAAGTATGCGTGTGGATTTGAACTAGATTAAAGAACAAAAAGAGAGTACGACTTCCCTTTGATGAGTGGTCAATATATGACTCAAATGTTCATCAACATCTCAGACAGTTTGTATGCTATGTCCATGATTTTCCGTTGTGGTATCTGAGACCCGTGCAGGTTCGGACGGCTCCAGTCACCTGGTCGGTAGTCATCCCGGTCACCTGGTCGGTAGTCATCCCAGTGTTGTCCTGCAGATCTGTTGTTGTCTTGACTTCGATACTGGAACAGCTTCGTGTTCTGGAGCGGGCGCTCTTGTTCTATCCCCGGATACTGTTGAGTTGGTAAATCGGAAGGTGTATACGTGCCATCATTTGTTGGCTGTGCTCTCCGGTTGCTACTGTCTCTGCTCTGACTGTTACTTATGGTGCGTTTGACATCTGCTACAAGTAGACTAGTACCCGTGGTGTCGTCAAGGTGGATCTGATCAGGTTTGTATAACTGACGTGTTGTTGAAAGCTTCTTATGACGTACATACAGGGTTTCATTGTCATCCTTACTTCGTTGCAGTACGGTTGTAGTCCTTTATGTTTTTGTTTAAAGTTGAGTCCAAGTAATGTCCTCTAGGTAGTACTTGCGAAAGAACAATTGTGGCATTCGGGAAGGATGTTTTGGCACATGAGATGAGTTTTCTTGTCTTATCGAGACAGACTTGTACAGAGGATGGGTCTTTCCGACTATTGTCCAGGTCGTTTGAACCCACATGAAATATAGCATACGTTGTTTTGGGGTCATTCAAGTCTTCTATCTTCCTTGTTGCGTGGTCTAATGTCGATGAATGGTCCTTGCTAGTGGAGCAGTTGGGAAACATTCTAGATACATCTACTGCTTTCCAGATAGAGTCCGTATATACTCTGACTTCACGTGTGTCTCCTGTTGGCACTTGTTGTCGTCTACCAGTATCATGTGGCACCGGTTGTGCATTTTCAACATTTGGTGTTATGTCCTTTCCTTCCGAAATTGTCTCGATGTGACTTATCATGGTAGTGTCTGAACCAAGCGCTCCAATGGCGTCGTCTTTGTTAGTATCATGGGGTCTTTCTGACGATGATGCAGCCTGTGCAGATAATCTTATCTCTGACAATGAATGAGAAAGCTGAAGTGAGGTTACCTCATTCTGTAATGCGGATATCTGTTGTTGCTGCGTCTCTACTAGAGACTGGAGGGAGTCGCACCTAGCCGTGAGAGTGGCAATTTGCTCATTGTGTTGGCTATTTGTGGTCTTCTTTTCATTGTTTTGTTTCTTCCGTTCATCATCCAGCTGTTTTTCCAAGTACCTTGAGTATGCAGTAAGATCTTTTAGCTCCTTTTCAAGTTCCCGCTTTTGTTTGTCTTGCTCATTCTTTTGTTTGTCTTGTTCATTCTTCAAAGCATTCATGTTTGCTTGAAGGTTGTTTGTGACGTCGACCAGATTAACCAATTGTTCCTGGATATCCCTTGTAACATGTTCAGATACTAGTAGTGTCGGGTTTGGAGAGTCCTTATTAGTGTTGTCGTTTATATGTGGTGAAGTCGGGGATCTGCTGAAAGGGCTGATAAGAGTGTTGACAACTTCTCTGAGCCTCTTCTGTGAAAATGCAGTATTCTTGCGTTTTGGTGTTACAAATGTTAAAGTAGATAAGTTAACGTCTCAACATAAAAATGTCAGTAAGTGTCATCTGTTTCCTTCTGAATACCATGTGGTTTGCGTACTATATGCCATTTCATGGCATGTGTAGACTGAGTACATGTCTGGCTGGTCACAAAATCTTTCTGTTATTGGGTCCTATCCATGTAGGTCATCAAAACTGGATCATTTTCTTTGGCTTCGTACTTCTAACAAACTTTGTCCTGCAAACCACAAGCGTATAAAATAACACTATCTTATAGTCTATCCAGCAAGTTAAAATTATTAGATATTAATTTTGGACCTTGCTGAATTTCTAAGCCTACCATTATTGTAAGCACATTGCTAACACTCTGTCCAAAAATGCGCACAAATTACAGTCAATTTATCTTAGTGGGAACGCATCAGTGTTGAATGTAGACTATACATTTTATTATCAATTACTTATAAGTTCTTACCCGATAGATTTTTTTTCTTTAAAGACAGAAGTAGAAAGAGACCGTGTTCATGTAGAGTTATTTCAGCTGTATATTCAGGTGTTACCAATTTGGTTGCAGGGGTGTTTAAGTGTAATCGGAGGCATTGTTTTAGTTTAAAGGTACGTATCATTGTAATCTAGTGGAATGTTAACAATCTTTATTTAACAATCTTGATTCCGATTGAAATTTGAAATTTGTTGCGGTACATTTTTCTACATTTCCACAATCGGTAAATTTACAACGCAAAAGCAAGCTTAAGCCACGAGAAGTTCCCTATTTTTGGTGGCCTAACTAAAAGTTCCCATTTGGACAAACATGGCTGACAAGTGAACTAGTTGTAGGACTTATTTATATTTTAATTGAACCGTCCCACGAGAAGCAAAGTCATTTCTATGCCGTGAATCATACTTTTATTTAGTGTCACTGTAGTGTCAAGTTATCTTATATAAAAATGTGAGTTCATGACAAGACTCTACAATAATACATGTATGTGGTTTTTTGTGTAGGTGTTGTGAAGTCATATAGATGTTTGTTGTGGCATTTTAGAGTCAATTCCTGCTTTTTCGTTTGTGATTCCGGACCAATATCTTTCGAACCTCTGAATTGATTGCAATCACGTTTGCTATGGCGATAGATGTAAGTCATTGTGCTTTAGTGCGCATTAGAAGTTGCAGTTTTCTGGTTGTTTTAGAATAAATATTTACACCCTTTTTGTTTTTATGTTTTCAGTAGTGTGGGAGTGTGTGGAATGGGCGTTTCTGGCGTTATATCCACAGAGCAAACCGTGTGATTGCAATGATATTTGATACAAGGATTGAGGGTGGTTGCCTAATGCCCAGGATTGTTTTGTGGATTCCTTGTGTTTTAACTTGGCACTGCAGATAGCCTTTTGTATGTTAAAGGGGTGTTTTAGGCGCCATATCTCCAGAACAAAACGTGTGATCGCAAAGATGGGTCGTTGGTGGTTGTCTGATGCTCAAGATTGATTTTGGGCCTCCTGGTGTTTGAACTTAAAACTCGGCGGGCCTTTTTATTTTAGTGTGTTTGGGTATTGGCATGTTGTGGACTTCATTTTTTCGGGGACGCATACCTTTCAATGCGTTGGAAGTGGTATTAGTTTAACCCTCAAGCACCCGACCTTTTTTTGCATTTTGCGACTTGCAGTCGCAAAATGCTTACTGGCCAGTGTAGTCGCCGTTGTGATGAACGGACCTGTTCAATCCATGCCGAACATTTCTATACCTGTTAAAACAGGGATTTCTTCAACATGTTCCACTAGCGCAGTGGTTAAAGTTTACGCATTCTAAACCAATGCACCCGGTTCGAATCCGGGGAGGTGGATTTTTTTCAATTTTTTTTTTCTTTTTTACATCCATTAAAATACTAATTTTTACATCCATTTGGCCACACCAATTTATTTCTTTGGTTAACGGATTCGCCGCTTCGTTTTTTTGCCGAATAGAAATAAAAATTAAAAAAAAACAAACTTAAAAATGCCCCGCAACAGAGCTCACTCAAAAACAGGCAATGTGTAGTAACATTTGCTGCAGTTCACGCAAATTTTAACAGGTGGCGTCTAGATCTGCTGCAGTTCAGGCACATATGTGAATCTCTCCATGCGCCAATATCAGGTTTAGTTACTCTGTTCTATTTATATGACATTCTAATAACTAGAAAAAAACGTTCACACACGCAAACATTCGCAAAATGCCAGCTTTTTTAAAAGCACTTGTTACGACTAAAATGACCGAGTGGGGTCCAAACGGACCCCAAAATGTTTTGTTCATAAAATCTCAGTTCCAATTCCTGTCGGTGATCATTGTACATACATTGCTTCGTCAATGTAAGAGGAATATTTCGACATGTTAAGGTGTTGCTTATTCCACCTAATTATCATAATTTATGCAAAAGATCAGAAGGACCATCTTTTGCATTAAACCTATTCTGACCAGAGAGGGGAATGTTGAGGCCCTCAGCAACCTCTATGTCGCATAATTAACTCATGAACGGCTAGTGCTAAAGCTACGAAACTTGTTTATATATCACAAAATATTGTTAGCAAAATTATTTTGTCAATAGATCAAATTTTTTCAAATTTCATTATTTGGGGTTGCCATGGCAACGGAATTATGACAGGCATATTTTTGCCAAAATTTGCCAATTTCGATTTAAACAAGGTTTTCTTGGTAAACAATGCTTGTTTTCTTACAACAATAAACTTCTATGAAATTCAATGCTATTTTCATAATTCAAAATTTATAAGTTATGCTATTTTCATGACGTCATTAGTCAAAATCCAAGATGGCTGCCCTTATTAGCTTGATGACGTCATAATGTTGCCATATTATATGGTGATGACACATAAATTTTTTATGAGGATTTAGTTTTACATGTTTATTATGCTCTGAAAGTTTGGTGGTGATACTATAAATAGTTAGGGAGTTAGACTCAAAAGTTTGTTTCAAAAGCTACACTTTTTGGCTGGGGTCCGTTTGGACCCCAGACGGACTGATCACGGACTTTTTTTATAGCTCCCACAGTATTGTACTAATCTGCATAAAAATGTAAGAGAAGGTATAGAAGATTAAAAATGCTCCAATGGCACTGCAAAATATACGCCTGGGGTCCAAACGGACCCCACTCGGGTGTTTGAGGGTTAAGCCCCCTTGCAACATGCCCTTGAGCTGCAGGGCCAGTTTGGTCACAATGTTCCCTACCTACATCTGCTTGGTTCATTTCTCAGGCCACTGGTTTGCTACTGTTTAGGGTATTGTCGCTTGTTTCCCCATTGCTAGATAAGGGTCAGGTTACATCATTATCTGTAGCTGAGCATTCCCTTAGTTCGAGTGGGCTATGCCAAGACGGGTATTGTTTTTTATTGATTATGTTTGTGTTTCTTGATATTTGTGGTCAATAAAACTCCAGAACCATTGTATTGATTGTGAATATACAGGATGTGGAAAGGTTTGGAAATGATGAAGGTCAGAGTCTTGGCCCCAAACGGCCCAAGAAAGTTGTTCTGGAATTTCGTACCTTAATTATAATCCACAATTATAATATTTCTATAATCGGATTTTTGATAACATGTAACATTGTTTTATGGGACGTGGAACATTTACAGGTCCAAACTATGCAAATTAGAGTTTGCATAGGGAATTTAAACCTGTCATTATTCCTTGATAAACCATACCTTTTCCTCATCAGAGTCTGCTATGGGGCAATAATAATCGTACGATGATGAACTTTGAACATGTTCAAAATCCATTTCAGCTCCCCGATTTACTATGATTTAACTACGATTGACGCAGGTATGACCTAATCACACGCTGCACTACGATCTTTGTGACCACGGCTTTATATATTTAAATTATTGCGCCCGAATGTTCCTCGACTTACGTACGCGTACGTGCTTGTGACCGGGGCTTAAAGCTTCCTTAATCTGTTTCAGAAACATGCGGATTATCAGAGTTTCGCCACTTTCCCCGGACTGATTGTTGGGGTCCAGGTTCAGACATATCCAGTCCTCCTGGTGTCACCCTCCAGGGCTGTGCGGAGGCTTGTTGTGCCGACTCGACATGCCTGTCGTTTCAGTACAACATAGTCAACCAATGCTATTTGAAAAGCAGGCTCTGTTCAGATGAGGAGAAAACGTTTTCATCGGATGGCAACATTTACGATCGGATTCAAATACCAGGTTGGAGAATTTTTCTGTTGCTAGGTGATCGTTATAGCTGTGCATAGATTTGTCGTATTTCCTGAAAAGCCGTGGATTGTATTATTTTCTGTGCGAGGAGTAGTTGGTCGGCCAGCGAAACCATTTTATTAGCCCGCTGCAACGGTGATGCGGTATTTTTGCCTGATGACCCAAATATCAGCGTTTTTCCTGCGCTTTCGATGAAATTACGTCATCTGAGATTGCAAAAAAAATTATCACATGGAATCTTTTCTTTTCTTTTCATTTTACACAGACATGAAGAATTTAGCTTCTCTACCACGTAGTCCTATGGCCTGAGGCTGTCCGCCAACCTCCGAAATCGTTAAAGAAACTCCGGTCCGATACCTTAAGGCCTTATACCAGGGTCCATCCCTGACAATGTAATACATGTACCCCTGTTTAAAGCCCTATACCAGGGTCCATCCCTGACAATGTAATGCATGTACCTCTGTTTTGGGCCTTATACCAGGGTCCATTTCTGACAATGTAATGCATGTACCCCTGTTTAAGGCTTTATACCAGGGTCCATCCCTGACAATGTAATACATGTACCCCTGTTTAAAGCCCTATACCAGGGTCCATCCCTGACAATGTAATACATGTACCTCTGTTTTGGGCCTTATACCAGGGTCCATTTCTGACAATGTAATACATGTACCCCTGTTTAAGGCTTTATACCAGGGTCTATCCCTGACAATGTAATGCATGTACCTCTGTTTTGGGCCTTATACAAGGGTCCATTCCTAACAATGTAATACATGTACCTCTGTTTAAGGCCTTATACCAGGGTCCATCCCTGACAATGAAATACATGTACCCCTGTATAAGGCCTTATACAAGGGTCCATCCCTGACAATGCAATACATGTACCCCTGTTTAAGGCCATATACTGGGGTCCATCACTGACAATGTAATACATGTACCGCTGTTTAAGGCCTTATACCAGTGTCCACCCCTGACAATGTGATATATGTACCCCTGTTTAAAGCCTTATACCATGGTCCATCCCTGACAATGTAATACATGTACCCCTGTTTAAGGCCTTAAACCAGGGTGCATTACCGGCATTTATAGCGTTGGGAGAGTGGCTGCCATCCCAAGTCTTGGGGCATTGCTGTTACAGAGGCTGTGCGTTGGTATTTGTTTAGTACGTACCTGGCAGCTCTACGTTGCACGGCCTCCACCCTACTCACCTGTTCGGCAGTTTGATGGTCCCATACCGAAGCACTGAATTCTAGTAAAGGTCTTACAAGTGCCTTGTACGCTACATCTTTCGCCCCAACACTAGCAATCCGCAGGTTTCGGCGTAGTAATCCTAGAGTCCTGTTGAGTTTGGGAGTCATGTTGTCGACGTGACAATTCCAGGAAAGGTTGGCAGAAATGGTTATGCCAAGATACTTAGCTTTACCCACCTTAGTCATTGCATTACCATGAAGTGTATAATTATGATTGATGGGCTTTCTTGATGAAGGGATGGACAGGACTTGACACTTGCATTTGCATGAGCCATGTCCTTTCCCAATCACAAATACTGTATATATCATGATGTAGGTTGAAACAGTTTTGTGGCTCTTTCACAGCCATCAGTAATATGCAGTCGTCTGCAAATAACCTTACCTTGGCATTAAAAGCGTGGTTTGGTAGATCATTTATATAAGCAAGAAAAAGGATGAGCCCCAGGACGGTGGCACACCAGAAGTTACAGGAGCTGAGTCGGAGCATCCCCCCTCTAGTACGACCCGTTGGGTCCTATCAGTTAGGAAGGTCTGAATCCAGGCTAAAGGTTTGCCCCTGACGCCATAGTGCTCAAGTTTGTGAATGAGTCGGCGATGGGGAACCATAAGCACAATCCATAAGCACAAGGTCGGTTTGTGTGCCTTTGTGTACCGAACTCTTGTTTATCTTGTTCTCTTTAGACATTGACGCCTGCTTAGCTAACCCGTGTGACGCCAACGCTACTTGCAAAGATAATCCCGCTCCTGCCATGGACGCGACTTGTACCTGTAGCACTGGATATAGAGGAGATGGTCTCGTCAGTAAAACTGGATGTTCAGGCAAGTTTGATCCTTAACTCTGTTCCGCAAGGTTAGTATGTAGTTATCAGACTGTCTCTTTAATAAACATTCCCTAAAATGACCAAGTGGGGTCCAAACGCAGCACAAAATGTTTTTCATCTTCATCAATGTAAGAGAAATATCTAAGATGTTTAGGTGTTACTAATTCGAACTCATTATCATAACTAATGCAAAAGATCAAAATGACCACCTGTCTTTTATCGCATACGGCTAGTGCTAAAGCTACGAAACTAGGGAATTTATAACAAACTATTGTTAGCAAAAATTTTAGTAAAGTAAGTTGATAATTTATGGGGTTGCCATGGCAACGGAATTCTAACAGGCAAATTTTTTGCATTTCATATTTTAAGACGTCATTGGTCAAAATCTAAGATGACCGCCCTTATTATCTAAATGACGGCCATATTATATGGTGATGACACAGAAGTTTTTTGTGAGGATTTAGGTTTACATTTTTTTATCCTCTGAAAGACGGTAAGTCTAGTAGTCATACCGTAACGATAAGTAGTTAAGTTTTTTTTTTAAACTACACATTTTGCTGGGGTCTGTTTGGACCCCAGACGGACTGAACATGGACATTCTTTATAGTTTCCACAGTATTGTACTTATCTTCGTAAAAACATAGAAGACATAAAATATATATTCACTGACAAAGTCACGCAATGAACTTTTCTTCAGATCAAAAATGTTCAAATGACGCTTTAAAATGTACGTCTTGGGTCCAAACGGAATCCACTCGGGTTAATATTATTGCCACAGTGCCACAGTCCTTGTAGCTGAACTGGTATGTGCAATGCAGCAGCCGTACATTTGTGCTTCTGGGTCTGATCAATTGGTACTGCTTCTGTCATGTTTCGAAAATGGGGCCTGGCTGGGGTTTATATGAAAACGAAAAAGAAAGTGTTTATCAAGGAATACACACACATTAAGCTCATGCATATATCTATGCGTTCCGTGTGTTTTGCTGTCTTTTACATTATACTTTTCGTTCACAAAAGCAGCCCGGCCGGGCCCCGGTTTGGAAATGTGACCGTAGCAAAACTGTGAAACCGCGGCTGATTACTGGCAAGGGCCACACAGTTAGGGCCGAGCCCGTCGTTCGGAAGGTGTGTAAAATGGGGTTCCCGTGTTCGACGACGTGCCTCGAGCACGCACAAAAGCGGATGGGCTATCAAACCCTGCTACTATGTGGGACGTTTAGAAATAGCCAACACTAGTATTAGATTAAAATATTGTTTATGACTGTCCATTGTCACTATGTGTATACCATGTACTTGCAATTAGCCCTCGGGCACGAACTTGCAAATAAACTTCTACTATACTAAAATGTACTCTGCTGATAAAACAGCAAGGAAACTTCCTCCCATGTACCACTATGCACTACAGGGGCCAATCGATAGAAATAACATTGTAATGAATGACATCATTCGATTGTCCATAGACATGGATGCCTGCTTCTCTATAGCCTCTACCAAACTCTATCTATATAGCCGGTATAACCGCCCTTCGGCGTAACACACCAGCTTCGCAGGCACGCGGTGCGGCAGCAGCTGTTTATGTTACACTAAACGATCCTTCACACCTAACTTCTGCACATCTATCTGCAAGCGTTCTTTAAAACTATCCAGAGAAGATGCCCCTACTGTGCTTGGTGATAACAAGTTCCACTCTACGATAGTTCTGGGAAAATACGAATTTTTTAACAGATCAATCCTAGCTTGGTAACTCTGGTACTTGAAGTCATGGCTGTTTCTTGTTCTTTTTTGAGCTGGTATTAGATACTTATCAGTCGGTACGTCCACCAGCCTATTGGCCATTTTGTACATCACCGTCGGTGAGGCAAAGTACTCCTCTGGCGGCTAACTCCCCTGTCGTACTGTAGACTCTATTTGTCCAAGTTTTACAATCATACCACCGATCCTCAGAGCCTGGTAGAGGCTAGTTTGCCTAGTTCATGTGACGCAAAGGCTATCTGCAAAGATAATCCGCTTCTAACCTGGGGGCACTT
>NC_049990.1:16913433-16937900 GCF_000003815.2 Branchiostoma floridae | reverse complement strand
GCCACCTGTTCAGACAATCCTGCCCCTGCGCTGAACGCAACTTGTATCTGTTACCCTGGTTATATAGGAGATGGGCTCGCCAAGGGTGATGGTTGTTCAGGTAAATTATATTACTTTCCACACGTTGTCAAGAGTAATGGTTGTTCAGGTACATTTTACTACTTTCCACACATTGTCAAGAGTAATGATTGTTCAGGTACATTGTATTACTTTCCACACGTTGTTAAGGGTAATGGTTGCTTAGGTACATTTTATTACTTTTTATATGTTTCCACAATATTATATATAAATATGATATCCTGTCCCATGTTCCGTGTTGCTACGGCCAGAATTTGAAAAAGGGTAGAACTCTCATCATCATCATCGGTCGACGTGATCAAACATGTTCGCACATGTTTACACACGACGGGGTTATACCGCCCCTTACGGGGTGACATACCCTTTCGTATGGCTAATTACAAGACGGGGATGCGCCAGGTCTCCCGTCCGGGTGAATGATGTAATTCACCATGTGGCTGATACGAGACAGAGGTTCGCCAGGCCTCCATCCGGGTGATTTGAAGTGAATCACCAACTCCCGACAGAAGGATTTGCACCAACGCACACCGCACAATCGCACGTGTGGGGGTTCTTTAACGTGCATAGGGTATAGCTCTCCCCATACACGGGACCTCTATTTAACGTCCTATCCGAGGGACGACTCATTTTTCACTTGAGTAAAGTGAGGAAAGTCGTGTAAAGTGCCTTTCCCAGGGGCACAAGACCGGCAACACGGCAGGCGGATTCGAACCGGCGACCTCTCGGTCACGGGCCGAATACACTACCACTGTGCTACGCGGCCCCACTCTACCTTGTCCTGTGGGACACCGTGTGGCTACCGGGCTATATTGGGGCACGGTGGAGGCCCCCGGACTTTTTCAATTCAGAGTTTAAATCAACACGGGAGCCGGTGACAAATAGACGTCGTCACATAATCATGAAAATATAGGTAGTTACCACCGTTGGTACACCCCAGACGGACGCGCAATCGTTGCCGAAACACAAACAATACAATACGATTACATCCATGCCCTTTACAGCCAGTACCGTTTTCATTGGTCTATCGAAATGATAAAGTCTTACGGGCAATTTTCTGTCAAAATTCTTGACAGTCATGTCTAAATACCATACCATAAGTACCTTCTCTATATTTGCGGCATCTATATGAGCCCGCGATTCTTAGAGGTGGAACTATTCTACCCTAAGTATTTACGATGATGTTAAATAGTTCCCGTGTTTGAGGAGTGCCACACCTCCGGTATGTTTAGAAACGGTAAAACTACCGAAAATTGTCCTTCTTGGTATGAGTGGACTAAACCTCACAGAGGTAGATTAAATCACAATCTTAAAAAAGGGTAATTAAAAATCTGGCGTGACGATTCTGCATCCTCCTCTCCAGGGGTTTGGCTGACAAAGAAGATGTCATGGGTTGTAAACTCTACCGGGCCATCATATGTGAGCAGCAACAAAGGAGTGACATACGTCGCCGCAACAGCTTTGGATGGGGACGATAGAACGTCATGGTGGGCGGTCACCGAAAGATACCACAACAACTGGTACATCGTACTGGACCTCGAAGTACCGACAACTCTGACCCGCATCGCAGGTGTGTCCTTTTTGCTTTCTTTTCTTGAAAATTTTCTGGCCCCAAGAAATCTTAGAAAAATGTGGTTGTCCATGGGGGAAGCAAATTTTTGTTTTTGAAAAAAAAATTGAGATTTGTTTTCTTGTATTTCCAAAAATGCTTTTTCTTGTTTATCTTGTTTTGCTTCCTCACAGAAAATTTATCTTCCAGGAAGAAAGAGTTGAATCTGGTTAGAAAAAAAAAAACGAATTTCTAAAAAAAGTTTCCTGCATTATAGAAAAACAGTTGGCTTTTAAAAATGTTTAAAAAAAGTTTTGTTTCTCGTTTTGCTTGAATTTTATTCTACATTTTCTTCCAGCAAGAATAATTTTCTTCATATAAGAATTGTCCATGGGGTAAGCAAAATGAGAGAAAAACATTTTTGGCAGTGAATGTAGAACGGGATTTGGGAGATTCGAATGCTCTTTTGGCCCCCACCTCGCAATTTTAAAACGGATTGGTTGCAATTACCAAATAAGCAGGGGATGATGTAAAGTGCTTTGACCTATAATTTTTGTATCGTCATAAAGTAATATGACGTCATAATGCATTTTTGGGCTAAAGCCGTCAAGATAGGACATTTCCGAACAACAAACTTGACTATTAATCGTATTTTATTGATATCTAAGTCTGGCATATATTTTGTTGCCAATGGCGACAGCGCTGACGTCAGAAAATGACGTCAGAAAATGACATCATACGTCTGCTATTTTTAAACGGCAAGCTAAAGTACGTTTTCCTACATATAAGCCCAAATCGCAATGGAAGTGGACTGAAAATGTGTTCTGCAAGGAAATAAGTGATGTTGACGGATTTTGAGGAAAAACAACCTGATTTTACCGCCGCTGATGAAATTGTCCGCCAACCTGGTTTAGTACCCATGGCGTCATCGAAGTAGCATAAATTATCAATATTTGATCATAAATGTAACATTAAATTACATCGGATGTTATTGCTTTAAAAAACAAGTGTGGTCTAGGAATAAATCTTGAAACCACATTATTTGAACTAAAATCAAATTTGGTAGAATATGCCTGTCAGAAACCCGTTGTCATGGCAACGCGAAAAACTAAAGAAAAATTCAAAGAATTGTTGCCAGGAATATTTTAGGAAAAGGCACTAAGTGTCGTAGTCTTGGCACACCTCGTTCGGCAGTTATACGACGTCAAAGTTGGCGAGGGAACTTTTAGACCCCACCCACACCCCGTCTAGATGTAATGCATAAGTAGCCGCATAAATATAGTTTGTACACGACTTGAGTACGATGTCGCATTGTCTTTGTCCATTTATTTGTTTTAATTATGTTTCTTTGATTAAAACAAAGTCAACAGCTTCGGAGGCACTGACAATGACGTTGCAGCATTCAAGTTGCTGAAGTCACAGGTTGGGAGTCCTTACGACTGGGAAAACGTCGTGACCGTTACTGACGTGGAGACAGGGGCTGGCCGGCGCGAGTTCGGCGGTTTCGAGGGAACAGCGCGGTACTGGAGGTTCGTGGTCACTAAGACCCCTTCGGGTTGGCAGCCATGGCTCACAGAACTGAATTTCTACGGGCTGTTATCAGGTAAAGGAGACATCCTTATTCACATGTGTAAATATACTTCACACAAAAGGAAACGTGTGTGTGTTGTGTCCGTGTGTTCTATCCCAGATACGGCCCAGGACCATCCAGAACAGCCCTGAGCAGGGTACACAATTGATAATCAAAGGTATATATATCTAGAACGTGTACTTGGGCGAGGAGATTTCCGTTTAAAAGGGTGGAAACTATATTGCATGTCAAGGCCGCCATCTTTGTATCTCCCCGCACGAGTTTGAGGAAGAAGTTTATTCAACTCCTGGTGTTACAGAACTAAACGAATGATCGATAATGATATTTTAATGTTTACATGTTATTTACGTATCAGCTCCTCATTTTTTTGCGTCATAATGTAGCAAATGCTAGTCAATATGGGATAAAGTCACAGTCGTTAGCCATTCAACAAAACATTATAGTTAAGTGCTGATAATATTATTATTAATTAATAGCAATATCAAGAACACGCCGGGCCGTATTCTGGATATCCAGAATGTGGACCGGGCCGTGTTGAGCTGTATATCCAGAACGCACGCTCTTGCTCGGTCTGACTGTTTTGGATATTCAGGATGTGGAACGGGCCTTGTGTGGAATAAGGACACCATCTGGATTCTTGTAACACCTAATCAAAATTTGTCGCTACGTGAAAAAAAATGTGGCTCTATCCGATACGGGGCAAATTGTCGAATAGAACGCGTGGTTATACGAAATAGAATTCAATTAAATGAATTAGACATTTACAAAACTAAATAGCTCATACGTCGCATCGGTGAACGCGCGATGATTGTTATTTATGAAAGGACAGCGGCCAATTCCGTGTTTGATAGTGAGCGTGTGAACATGACCAAGATAGGTCCACGGCAAAAGGAAGCACCCTGTATACGCGTTTGCTATATCCAAGATGTCAAGTGACAGCTGTCCTAACTGCATCAAAAAAAATATATGTGAAGAAATGTATTTCTAATGTCAATTAAGTTCTGTTGTCAAACGACACTTTTGCATCATAGTCCTGGGACAATAAGGTGACTTGATGTATGGCTTAAACAATGAGAAATAGTTAGCTCTGTTAGGAATAGAAAACCTATGTAAAAAATGACAGTGTCAATGACGGACCTCTGACTTGGATAGGTGCAAATGTCGCCCTGGGGAAGACAGCGTTTCAAACGAGCAACCACAGCGGGACTGCCAGCCTTGCCGTAGACGGGATCACCACTACCGACTACTCTTCTGGTTCCTGTACACATACTGTACTAGAAGGAGAGGCTAATCCAGCCTGGTGGGTGGATCTCGGGGAATTGTATGTGGTTAGTAGGTAAGTATATATGAAGGTGTGTTCATATCTCAGAGATTATGCAAAAGAATTAATTCCACTCTCCACGCTACATTGTCTGTTTCGGTGACACACACACACTCACACACACACAGACACACACATATATATTTATATGTATGTGTGTGTGTGTGTGTGTGTGTGTGTGTGTGTGTGTGTGTGTGTGCGTGTGTGTGTGTGTGTGTTTAATGCCTATAAGCATTATAATTCATTAACTCCATGCATATAAGTCTATTTTTTGGATGGGTCAATACATACTAGGCAAATGAAAAGCTCAAGATGCAGATCCCCATACTGTTAGCAATGATAGTGGCTTTGGGTCTAAATAAGTTTACAAGTATCATGTAATGTTTCACAGGAACGTTTATCCAAACATACAACTAGTATAAAACTCAAACGCCATTGCCACTGTCTCCAATATTTACAGAGTGGTCATCTTCAACCGCCAGGACTGTTGCGCTAAACGACTCAACCCGTTTAACATCCACATCGGGGACTCCCCCCAGGTGACCATGAACCCCAGGTGTGGTGGTGACATTCAGATCAACGTGAGCCAGCCGGCCATTTCCGTCTCCTGTCAGGGCATGAAGGGTCGCTATGTGGGCGTCCGTCTTCCCGGAGACTCCCGAGTGCTGACCCTGTGTGAAGTCCAAGTAGTTCCTGGTAAGTTTTTAATTTCCAATTTTTATCTTTAAGTTACTAAATTTAGTTTGTATAGAATATAACACAGTGCATCTCGCATCACCAGAGATGCCCGCCCAGCTGTGGGATCTTGTGTGCATCAGTCTTTATACCCACCTCACATGTAGCGAAAATCGATCGACGACGAGTCTGCGAGCTCTAAATTACGAGGAGGTATGACCCTGCTGCGAAGAAATGGCAGAGTTCTCCCCTTCCCGTCAAGGTCATGCCTCCTCGTAATTTGGAGCTCGCAGACTCGCCGTCCGATCGATCTTCGCTACATGTGAGGGGGGTATTACACCACCTAATGACGCTTGTGCAGTATCTAAAATGTCTTCATCAAAAGTTCATAACCATTGACTTGAGTAATGCAGCCCTACACATAACTGATTGTGTGATGCTTTTAGTTAGAGAAGAGAATTAGGTTGATTAGTGGGATTTAACGACTTTTGATAAGCTAGAAATTCTGCAATGACATCATCATCCTAATTCTCAGTACCTGTCATTTCTTCAATGTCTCTTGTCAGCACTAATCATTTTGCCGTAAGTGGTTTCCATATAAAAAAACTCGCGAGATTCTATTGGGAAATATTTTCACAGCAATAAAGAATCCTGCATTGTTGTTGTTCTTGAAATAGGAATGGTTCTCTTGAATTTTGGGTGAATGGCTACATCCCTTTTGGCAAGGGGCCCAATAGGAGGGAATATGTAACAGCCAAATTGTGCCCCCTCCCATAAGCATATGCAACTAATATTACATTTAATACATGTACGAGCATCACCATACGCTATCTGCATCGATGAAAGAAAAGTAACCAGATGTCTCTTATTCTTCAGACTACTCGAAGATGTGGAAGAAACTTGGCTGTTGGGAAGATCGCTTTGACCGAGCTATCCCGTCCATGGAGGGTACAGATCATCGTTTAGACGGTTCCTACTCGTCGCGCTTCGACCCTATTATGAAATGCTACATAGTGGCAAAAGATCGCGGTTACAAAGTCTTCGCCGTGCAGCATAGTGGCCAATGCTTTTCTTCGGCAACAGCTGCGGATAATTACAGTAAGTACGGTCCTTCAACCGGGTGTGCCGAAGGCGAGGGAGGGACCTGGAGCAACGATGTGTATGAAATCATCGATAAATGAATCAATCAATCAATGGAGGAGTGAGTAAGATGCGTAGTGAAGATGTTCTTTATTCATAACTTGAACACACAATCACAATCTTTCATTTGCATTCTTTTAACCTTCTATGGGGCATTAATGACTTATACTATTCCACACTATGTGGCAATAATGACTACTATATACTGTCACCCCTACCAATGACGTCTCATAGTAAAGAATTGCTATATATGAGGTCCAAATAGGTGAATATTGTCACATAAATTAAGGCAATTATTGGTTATATACACAAAGATTGTAACATAAGCTTTGACGTCTTGTCTTGTAGTTGGTTATGAATAAAGCCTTGTTCTATCTTTAAGGTCCAAAAGGTTAAGTTTTTTCACGTACTTTAATGCCATTACTGGTTATGTACACAAAGAATGTAATGTTGACTGTGGCGTTTTGTCCTGTAGTTGGTTATGAATAAAGAATCGTTCTCCAGTAATTTCTACAAACCTGATGTAACTATTCATCGAGATCAATTTTGGTTACAAAACTTCATAGAATGGAGATTTGTGGAAAAACTAAACTACCCCAAATTTTCAGCCGACTCCGTCAGCCTTGTTCACGGAATGGACCCGTCTGCTGTAAACTTAGTTTTGGTTAAGTAAAAAAGTTTAGTTTTTCCACAATGTCATTTACCAACACAAATGGCGATTTTGTATGGGCAATGAATGAAATGTAATTGCATTTTATGTACATTAAAAGTTATGATTTGATTTATTATTGTTAATATAATGATAATATTGTTAAGATTGTGATGGTGGAACTTTTTGAAGTAAAGAAATGTTTATTGGTGTGCTTATAATATTCTGTACTGCACTGGTGGTAGAGCACGCTTTTGATTTCTATAAAAAATTGTTTTAAGAATTTTTTTTATTTTATAATTGTCTTGCTAAAGCCAGCTTGTGTAGGCAAATTTACACATTGGGACCTCTTCGAGCAGTATTGTTTATTGATATTGATATTAATATCAGCCCTAAAGCTTACACAATTGCATAACTGTCTTTTACATGGCCATATCTAGTTTACGTTTATACGTTGCTACGTGACAAAATGACAACAACCAACTTGGTTCCTTCGTACCTGAATTGCAAACAGGCATTTAGAAAATTTTAGGCTGGAAACAATCCTTTCATGTGTACTATCCTTGAAAATGTTAGGACTTTTTGAAAGTCAAGGTTTTTTGTATAAGATACGAGAATAAACGATCTGATTGTCCAAAACTTCATTTCTGTTTAAACGTCAAAAAGAGGTTTTTACTCAATCCTACTGTTCCTTTTATCTATGTAGCGCAATAAGTCTACGTTATAGAATGTCGATCAACAGTAAAGCATTTGAGCCACTTAACCTATGTCGTCTAACTTGTCCTTACAAACACAGGTTTATAATACACTGCTTGTGCAAGATAAAATAAGCACAGGAAAGCACCATGCAATAGAAAACCAAAGATGATGAGGATGATGACAGGTTCGTAAAAAAAGGCCTTCGATGGCAGCTCTTAGGCTGAATTGGCGGGCTAGTTTACAAATACAACTGAAATCCTAAAAACATCAAGTATTGACATGAAAAGTGTAGTTGTCCTGCCTTATTTTCCTTTCTTATAGACGCAAACGTCAAAAGTGACCGCGCGTCCAGTTATTCTAGATGTTTAAATTGGACACCAAAAATCGTTTTCTTATGCAAATAAATTATATAGAAGGTACCACGCGATAGATCCCGTATGCTTCTGATAACAGGCAAAAATATACAGGTGCACGCGGCAGGCATCCGCACCATGCATATAGTCGATTCAACATGGCCTACCGTAACTACCAAAATCTACAGTGAAGTGTAATTTTTCCATACTTACTACATGATAGGTAAAATAGCAATATACCACTATCAATGTTAATATGTAGTAGTAGTAGTAGCAACAGTAGTAGTAGTAATAGTAGTTATAGAAGTAGAAGGAGTAGAATTAATAGGCTAGTACTGGGTTCAACTCTGTAAAGGGCGTTCCATAGGTAACCTATGCCTTGTTGATGATCACTGACGATAAAACGGGGGGGGGGGGGGTCCTTTGGAGCACAAAGGTCGACGGAACAGTGAACAGGGTCGGACGGATTCCAGCGGACTTGGACAACTAAGCAAGGTAAGGACGTTTTGCCAAGCTCGTAAAAAATCTTACATCTTCTGGTGAATCTGCATAATTCATGTCTCGCTGAGAAGCGTTGTTGGTGTTTGAAAGGGAACATAGCATGTGTTTTCCCACGTAGAGTCTGAAGAGTGTACTTTGCCCTGTGAGACAGAAGCATGGTGTTGAAGGCAGCCCTGATGTGTGTGGCGGTAGCGGCTCTCCTGGCGTACTACTGTAACGAACCTGTGCCACAGGGAATCGCAGAGCCTCGGCTGTTTGCAAAAGTGAATGGGATAGTGTTCAGAACAGCGCAGAACCTGGTATGATCTACTAGATTTTTTGTCACACAATAGAAAAACACCCACCACCTGTACTATCATACCTCTCCCTTCCACTACACGATAACCTCTATGTATAATAGATCTAAAAGGTGACAAAAGACACAAAACGAAAAAAAAAACATTCTTGATATTTTCTTAGCGATCTATCGAATCTATTGTTGCTCAGAGGTTGCAGCACGTTTATGGTATTTTGTGGTAAGAGGGTGTAATGTAGTATCCAGGTATATCATGACCTTGATTAAAAAAAACAGGCCGATTTAACCTTCTCATGGCTAAATAGAGGAGCAATGAAATAAACAGAACAAAAAAGCACAACTCAATAATATATAAATACATAATAACACTGAGGAAATCATATTAAAATTTGTTATACTATCTTGAAGATTTGTTGCATTTGAATTGCCGGACTATGCATGGTAATATTGCGAGCGCTTGTCTAAAATGTATTCTATGTCTTATGGTTTCCCGTCTCATTTCCCAGGGTAGAATTGGAGAATACCTCGGCGTAGGTACGGAACCTCAAATCATCCGGTCAGTTGTGGGGGCGTTGATAAATATTGGCTTAAAATTAAAAGGCACTTCTTACCGCGAAGGGCTGAAGTGCACCGACGCCATGTTTGATGGGGTCAACGTCCGAGTGTACGAACCAACGTCACCGGCACAGAGTGGCAGCAAAGTACCAGGTCTGGTGTACCTCCATGGAGGGGGCTGGGTCATTCTGGATGTCGGTAAGCCTTTCTTTCAGCAATCAGTTTGTTTTCAAGTATTCATCGGGTATGAATTCGTGGTAAAATTGTTATTATGTAAATGAAAATTAATATTGAGATATATCTTTTAACTTTGTCTGTTTATGTGTCAGAACCGCTAGGGGAACATTTTGAGTCTGCTCTATAATGTATCTTCGTGTATTCAGAGACAACAGCAACACAGGTCAATGACCTGAGTGTGACCTACTGGTAAAACGAATAAACAAAATAAACTGATCTCAACCTGTGTTGTTTACAGACACCTATGATCCATTAGCGGCTCACATTGCCAAACAACTCGGGGCGGTTGTTGTGTCCGTGGAGTGAGTACCTTAATATTGTTTTTATTTACCCTACTGTAAAAGCTCCTGCTAAATGTGTTTTCGTTTGTTTGTTTGTTTGTTATTTAGTTGCACATAAGTCTTTACCTAACAAGCATTGCCATCTTCTACATCATCATGTTATGACCTGTCCTACCTACAGTAAAGTGAGAGAAGCATCGATTAAACCCCCCCCCTCTTACTGGTGCACAGAACGATATTTTCCACATACTACCATCATGTGTAACTCATGTATCTGCCTACGTATGTCAATTTATTTATACTTTATTTCAAATGCTTATTTATACTTTATTCATTCATTCATTCATTCATTCATTCATTCATTCATTCATTCATTCATTCATTCATTCATTCATTCATTCATTCATTCATTCATTCATTCATCCTTACAGCTATAGACGCGCTCCTGAACATCTGTTTCCGACAGCGTTTGATGACAGCGTTGCTGCTACAAAGTTCTTCCTCCAGAACGCAGAGAAGTACAACGTTGATCGCACACGTATCGGCATCAGTGGGGACAGTGCAGGGGGCAACCTGGCTGCAGCCGTCACTCTCGCACTCGCTAAAGAAAAGGGCCTTCCTAAGTTTAAGACACAGGCGCTCATCTACCCTGTCCTACAAGCCATTAACTTTACCACGCCTTCCTACATCAACCATGGTCACCTCAATACCCTAACTAAAGACAAAATGGTATCGTTTTGGCTCTGGTATCTAAACAACGACCTGTCTTTTCAGAAAGTGTTTGAAGCCAACAATCACACAAGTGTGGAGATCAAGAAATCTCAGTATGCCGGGTACGTGGATCCCGAAATGGTCGGCGTTAAAAAGGTTAAGAAGGGAAATCTCAAATTTCCTGACATTCCGAACATCGCGGCCATTTTGGATCCACGTTTTGCCCCGTTAATGGCGGATGATGCTGATTTGAAAGGTCTCCCACCGACGTACGTGATGACGTGTGAGTATGACGTGTTGAGGGACGATGGTGTGATGTACGCAAAGCGTCTTGGGAAGGCCGGAGTAAAGGTCAATCACGATCATTACCAACATGGCTTCCACGGCTTCCTAAACATGTTCCATGATTATGAGTCAGCAGGCACTGCTATGCAGAACTACCTGACGTATCTTAAGAATAACCTATAAACCAAACTGATTCGTATTCTTTTAGATTAGTAATTCTAGCGGCATTTTCATCACATTTTGTGAGACGAATATTTTTGATTAAAAGAAAAAAAACATAGAAACTATCATGGTTGAAACATAACAAATATGAATGTATAATGTTCGCGGCCCGTTAAGTATTTTTTGTCGAGCCAGTAAGATTGTTGTTTCTTAATAGACATCAATTAAATATGTAATGTGATCTCTTACTGTTTTACTGTTTTTATTTTGCTTACGTTTTTGGATCTTTGGGGGGATCAGGAGAGTCAAGTGCCGATTATTTGGCACATATGCTTTCATAAAGATCCTCTAATATGATGATTACAATGAATAACGTATTGTGAAATCATTTTACTCACTTCAAACATCCGTCCGGCATCCATGTACCGAGTCTATTGGTGTCGAAAGTGACTTTCGTCACTATCAATAGGGATATTGAAAATCACGTATGACGTAACCTGATTCCAAGTTCATAACGTTCATAAACATTCTGGAGCTAAATGTACTAGCACTCAATCAATTCATTCATTCAAAACCTTGTCGTGTCAAGGGGTAGTTATATAGGAGCCCCAACCGAAATGCCTTACCATCAAATTGGAACCAGGAGCTAAATTCTAAGGCTGCTACCAATTGAGCTACAGAAACATAGCACCATTCAGCTTTAGCTAGTATATACATATGCGTTTATACAGCACTTCGGTTTAACCATTATATACAAATACGAGATCGCGTGGCGCAATCGGCAGCGCGTTGGGCTCAGACCCAAAAAGCCTTAAGTTCGAAACCTGCTGTGACACCGATCTTTACACGACTTTCCTTCCTTCACTCAAGTGAAAATGAGGTAATCATTTACCCGGACTCCAGGAAGAATAATGACGTATTGGTAGCCACTAATGGAGATCCTAATTAAACCAAACCAGACCAAATAAATTACTGTATACATTACGTAATCATAACATGCTAGACCAGAAAGACCAGGTATGGTAGCAGCCTACGTAGGGTCAAGGTCCTAATGGTCCACGACTGCACGGTCATCTGGTCTGTTTATTCTGGTGACTTGGCATGACTTGACTCAATCTGCTCGCAACTACAAGAAATACAGTACTATCGTCAGTCTACACAGACCTGGTTTTACTAGTAGATTAGAACTATTATCAGAACAGGCTATGAGTGTCGCAACCCATCCGATATGTCCGCCTTTCTACTTCAAAGGTGTGCATTTCATGCCTTTAGTCGACAAACGGGCGGTGGAACTAGTCGACTCGTTTGAAGTCAGAGACGACGACGTTTTCGTGTCAGCTTACGTCAAGTCAGGTAAGGCTTGTCAATGTTCTTCCAATCCGTCGTAGCCTGAATACCATACCCCAACCTCAAAAATATCTTTTGTGTTGGGGTCTGGCAGGATGGCTGTAGAAATGTTCTCGAAGGCCCTTGCTCAAAGGGAGGAGAACCTAGGATTTATGACCACTCACACCACAGGTAGCCAGCTACAACACACCACAGTTGGTCAGCAGGCTATCAAAGTAGCGAATCAGGTATTTGGTGGCCACTGTTATGGATTCAAAAAATACAGTTGGGGGTCATTAACCAATCATGGTAGGGGTGTAGTACCTCCTGCTGCTGTTCTATTGGTGGAGTTTTTTGCCCACTATAAGGTGCAAAATTGAGAACCCGGCCTATGCCATCCTGCCAGACCCCTGCACGATAGATACTTGAAATCGGGCTGGGGTTTGGTAACCAGGCTAAATCCGTCGTAACTACGAATTTTATAGATTTCATTGTCGCACGATTGAGGAGCCTATAGTCGTGTATATGGCGTGTAAAATTCGTGACTGTTTGAGTTGCTTACTCTAGACAAGATGTCATTTGCCCTGAGGAAGGTCACATACCGTTACCAAAACAATTCTGTGTGTGCAGTGGCACTGAAGCTTTAGCAGCAGCAGTACTAGTAGTAGTAGTTAGATTGTGTACCAGAAAGGACGTTGTTACCCAGGGAAAATATCTTTAACGTTATATACAAGAACACGAACTTATACAGTACTTAATACTTTCTATTGCCCCCCCCCCCCACACACACACACCTATTGAAGGTCGACTGCTTCAAGGACACGCAAACTGGACACGCAATGTTTTTACTGTTGACTAACCCGTGTGTACACTACTATTCACACGTCTACGTTGCGACAACATTGGTACAGACAGCTTACTTTTGTTTACTCATGAAAAGCAGCTCAAAGCTATCTGCAGGTAATTTTTCACTGAGGTCATAAATGAAGGGGTTAAGGTCAGGCAAAATAATAATAATCACCAGGTGTATTTTGCCAGCCAGTAGGTACCCAACAAACATACAGATTATATCCTTAATGTCCCAACGAACCTATACAAATGCTAGAAAGGCATAATTTGCAAGAAAATATATAATATTTCACCCAATATCCCTCCCTATGCAAAAATGGACTACACCAAAATTACCCCTGTGCTGACATGATGGAACATTCCAAAAATAACCTTTGCTCGAATGTAACACTTCGGTGGAGTGATGAAAGTAGGGTAAAGTGCATTTCCTAAAGGCGTAAGATCGGCAGCATGACATGACCCTTCAACTACGCCACTTGACCCCACTTGCTATCTATGACAAGTAAGAAATTCAACTCTTTCTCCCTTGTTAAAACAATCTTATTCTTATCATCTATGTGTCTAGGAACGACATGGACCCAGCAGATTGTGTCGCTGATATTTGCGGAGGGCGACATCAGCACAGTTAGCAAGATCCCGTTGATGGTGCGGGTGCCATGGCTGGAATCAATAGACATCATGGGTACCGGGGAGCCGTTTCCCAACGTGCTGAAGAACGCCCCCTGTCCGCGCCTGATGAAAACGCACCTTCCCTATCACCTGTTACCCTCTCAAGCTAAGGAGGGAAAAGGAAAGGTTTGTATTACTGAATGAACTTTTAAGTATCGAAAGGTATTTTTAGGATTTATCTCTCTCTCTCTCTCTCTCTCTCTCTCACACACACACACACACACACACACACACACACACATTTTCTTTCTCTCTCTGTCTCTTTTTCTTCCCCCCCCCCTCACACAAGCCTATGGCCGTCTGCGCACACCAAATCTTAAAAGAAAACCGAGACAAAGACAGAGAGAGAGAGAGAGAGAGAGAGAGAGAGAGAGAGAGAACAAAAAAGAGAGACCTAAAGAGATACATAGGCAAACAGACTAACAGATCGAAAACATTGAAGGCAAAACTGTCTTTTTCCAAATAAATTTGAAGCCAAATATTTTTGTTCTTTTACAGATTATTTACTGTGCGAGGAATGTCAAAGATGTGATCGTTTCTTTCCACAACATGAGGACTGGTGCCAAGGATCTTCCCACGGGGACGTTTGATGAAAACTTCCAGGAGTTCATCAGTCCCGAGCAAGGTAAGAAGGACTTAAGTTTACCTGTACCTGACTTTTCTGTGCCGGTGTTACAGCGATCTCGCCCCCCGGGGGGCGAGATCACTAGCGTTTTCGCCCCCCTTTAGCGTTTTCGCCCCCCCCCCCCGAAGAGCAACTGGTTACTACATATTACAGGTGCGCTACCTGGTACTATACTGCACCTGGGGAGTAACGTATATGGTGTGTTACCTGGTACCTATATGGCACCTTATTACCGTACCGTAAGATGTCATACCTCGAAAGTCGATACTATATTGTTCGGTGCAAACATGACATTGAAATAAAATTGACAGGTGAATACAATGAAATACATCTTATGTCAAGACTCAGGTATATGCAATAATGGGAATACAAGGGACCCAACCCTCCTTGTCTGAAACAAGTTCAACTATGTTATTACCATGTAATTACGTTAATATTGATACTATGAATGGAGTTATGTATCAAACGCATGTACTTATATCATTCTGAAACTGAATTTTGTGATTTATACCAATCAACTTCTAAAATGTCATGTAAACCGTTTTTTGGGTGGGGGGGGGGCGAAATCGCTAAAGGGGGGCGAGGTAGGGGGGCGAGATCACTAGCCGTGGAGGGCGAGATCGCTAGTGATTTCGCCCCGGGGGGGCCAGATCGCTGTCACACCGGCACCCGCCCCTAATATTTATATACATGTACACAATTCCTGTAGTTGATGAGGTATTAACAATGGATCACAGATATCAAAAAGCAAGGTAGTATATAATGCACACTAAGTTTTGTACAAAGAATTTCGTTTTTAATCAAACTGTCTATTGAGTTTTCTTTGGCGTTTTAGTCGTTACTACTAATATAACGTCTGTATCTTTATATTTTTTGTGTTCTTTTACCGACAGCTTACTTCGGTTTCTGGTGGGACGTGGTCCCGGAGTACTGGCGTCACAAGGATGACAACAACGTGCTCTTCATCAAGTTTGAGGATATGAAGCGGGTAAGCTCCATGTTTTGAGTTAAAAGTATTGACACTTATATTCACAATTACATACCAAACAAGCTTCTAGGGTGCCCAAACCTATACCATTTCTCTCTTTCTTCAACAGTTACCTGTCACAAAACATCAAGACAATGACATGTCTGTCTGTTCTGTTACAGTATTTTCATGCAACAGAGAATCCAAACTCGGCCTAGACCTTCGTCTTCGCCACCTACACACATACTAAATATCATTGCAATCTATACAGAGGTTATTTAGTTATGCTGATTATGAATGTACGGAAGCACAAACACACACACACACACACACACACACACACACACACACAGACACACACACACACTAACACACACACTAACAAAAACACACACGCCAACACATACAAGTACATACACACACACACACACAATCACACACACACACATGCACACGCACACACACATTAACACACACACTAACAAAAACACACACGCCAACACACCAACACATACAAGTGCATACACACACACACACTTATACACACACGCAGACACACACTAACACACACACACACACACACACACACACACACACACACACACACATAAACACAAGGAAAACAGTACCTCCAATTATCTTGCAACAACAAATGCCAAATCTATTCCCAAAGGACCTGCGAGGCCACGTGGTGAAGATTGCTAACTTCCTGGGCAAGACTCTGTCCGACCAGCGCATTGATGAGGTGGTGACCAACTGTACCTTCTCCGCCATGAAGGACAACCCCGCTATCAACTTCACTAAGAACCCTGCCTTGAAACAGAAAGTGACAAAGGATTATGAATTCTTGCGGAAAGGTATCTAATGCCAGTTCACTATTATCCGCGGGGTAACATACATACATACATAACTTTATTGCACAATTCCAGTTAATTCCAGTTATGGCGGCCATGTTGGATTTCCGGGGTCATCCGGGGTCATGGCACCAGAACGAGACTGCAGGTGGTAGCAGCTGGGCATTCTACTATATAGGCTATATTGCAGACATAAGTATGCCATCAAGGTACAAAGTATGACATCTATATAACTAAAGTTCAGTTGCTGGGGGAAAAACGGTATTTTTAATTAGTGATATTAAGTCGATGGACTGTGGTTTCAAACTGCAATAGTTAGAAAATATTGCAATTTGAAACCACCGTCGGTCGACTTGATGTCCCTAAATCTCTTGTTTTTAAAGACAATAACGGATATAGGTTACCCCACGGATAAAGGTGAACTAGTGTTACTAAAAGAATATTTCTCCATCAGTTAAAACAATGTGTATGCCATGACACACACCTTTTTGTCGCTGTTGTTTATTTAGGTAAAACTAAAGTGGGTACTCACTTTATGTCATACTTGTGACGCGAAAACGTTCGATACGGGTGTTGCGGACCGGCTGATAACTTTCCGTACGGCCCGGGCTTATCACACGGGCTCCATTCGAATAAATCGAACTGTTTCGAGTGGGCCGAGTACGGCGCCATCGAAAGTTCGAATACCTGATTCGGACGTTGGAACATTACTGTTGCAACGCTTTTTTTTTTCGAGGGCAACAAATTTGTTCAACTTCTGGCGCATTTCGCATCAAAACAGTGGTTTTCTCGGGTGGGTTTGACATAAATAAAATACAACACGGTGTATTCCGCATCACCCTCGGTCTCAGCCCTCCCGCGGGTCGGATCACCCTCCGACCTTCGGGCGATCCGACCCGCGGTCGGGCTGATACCTTGGGCGATACGGAATACACCGTGTTGTATTCTATATGTACCACACCTGTTGGCGATTGTTTGTGAGAGACATTCGATAAAAGTCGGAAATTGGTCGCCAGAATTGGCAAGTTTAAAAATTGCAATTGGCAAAATGTCCTAAATGGACGCGAACTAGACGCAAAGAAGTCTTTGATCACTGCATATATCATTTTAATGAATCTTAATCATCGTAAATTGTTTTTCGATTCAGTGACAACTCTGTGATTTCTGAGTTATCTTGTTTCTAATTTAGGGGCGAAACTGAGTGTAATATTCCGAGTGCGGCCATTTTGTTTTGGTAGGCCACTTTTTTCTAGCCGTGTGTGAAAAAAATTTGCTGCTAACAGACTTAGCCAAGCAAGATACCAGTTTTACAACGGAAGAACGACGGAAGATTAACCAATAGAGGGGCTAGCGGCTCGTTATTATTTCAGCATTAAGTACATTTTGAGCTCCAGCGGATCATATTTGGAAGAGTATTTAGTAAGGGGTGTCTGTGTGGCGCAACGGCTAGAGCGTTGGAGTCAGAATCAGAAGGTCCTGAGTTCTAAACTCGCCATGCCCCTGCCCCCATGACGGTGGAGTGACGCCCACCGAGCCTCACGGCTTATCTGTCTAAAGGTGCCAAAAAACACCTACGGATTTGGTGCTGCCAGTGTGTCGACATCTGCACACTTGCCACTGAGACCCGTGAATTTTTTATTTTTTTTAGTATTTTTAAGAGCTGACGACTGCTAACCTTTCTTTTCTCATTTTGCTAATTTTGATTATTATCCCTTGCATAGGGGAGGTTGGTGACTGGAAAAACTGGCTGTCAGAGGAGCAAAACCAGACTCTAGATGCGATCTACCGGGAGAAAATGGAGGGCGTTGGTCTGAATTTTGAGTTTGAGTAGGCTGGAAAGGAACACTGATAATTCAGGCCTCCGGCCATTATGTGGCATTTATAGTTCTCAGTGTTAGGTTTCCAACTAATTGCATAAGGCGGACCTTTGTGTGTGGATTTAATTTGTAGTTGTGCATGCATGTATGGTTGTATATAATGTAGTACTGCAAAAACCACATGGCTTTGGAAAAACCATGTTTCCAATAACGAAAAAAATTAACGGTCCTGAAAAAAAACAGGATCCACATTTAGGGATTTTCTTCCTTTTCGGCGTCGCTTCATAGAATTCATTTTGGCCAATACCTTGTGGAAACGGTCTTTCTTAGAGCAGGGAAGGACTATGCTGCCTGACACGCATTATAGGTGGTAGTCTGCAGGGCAAATTTCGGTATTTCCGGACTTGCGCAGATGACCCATTTTTAGCACAGACTGATTAGGTAGCCTTGGCAAAAGTGGCTGTAGAAATGTTTTTCTTGGGATATGTTTAAATTTTGGAGGTGCACATTACAGGTAAGGGTTTTAACCTCTATATTGAGTAAAAAAACCAGATTTGTAGCAATATTTGTGGATGCAGTAGGCTTTAGACGTTAGGTGTTGTCGTTTTCAGGCAGTGACAAGGGGTCAAAAGGTCACCACCTATGTTTTGGTCCCGTATAACATGTTTCCACCGTAATTTTTTTCTTTTTTTTTCGTCAAATTAATCTTTAGGGGGCTGAAAACCATGCCAATGTGAGTTTTTCATGTTCTAAAAGTCAGGTAGGTGATTTTTGACAGCCTCTTTCTCCCATGATCCCTGTTGTTAAGAATATGCATAAGAAATACCGCTATGTAGCCTGCACACTGTAACAGATTTTAACGATATTCTATATGCTTTCTAAATCTTTTTATAAGTTCTATATGCTTCTAAGTCACAGCTTTTTTTTATAGAAAAGAATAGAATAGAATGATATGATTTCAAGTAGCTAACGTTGTAGTTTGGGATCAAATAAAGTTTTTAAAGGGTAAATAACAGATGTTTAAAAAAATCCAATGAAAATGTACGGCTGTTAGTCGATACTTTCTGCGCCTTATAATATACTGTAAATGTATTTAAGTTCGCGGGGATTTAATTTCGCGGTTGCGGGAAAAAAGATTTTCGCGGTGGTTTTAATTTCGCGGTAACACGTTAGACTGCAGTCTAATACCATAGTAGAAAAATGTTCGCGGTGGATTTAAGTTCGCGGTGAAGTGGTCACCGCGAAAACCGCGAACATTAATCCACCGCGAGCATTTCTGCATTTCCAGTATTCGGACATATAACTGATGGTTCCAGGTTGTCTACATGTCACTTTGAAGACTAGCACAGCTAGGATAAAGAAAGGAGGCAGAGACAAGGCTTCCCGTACACTGCACATATGAGACTTTTAATGGGAATTGACGTGACTACATGATGCTGGTTCTGATAACTACGGTCGCAACTAAGGTTCTCTATTCCTCACCTGAATAATCTCGTCTTTAAAATTCTGTCTGACCAAACGCAAACCATTGGTTACTTCATCTCCCTGTGACTGACTTTGTAGTAATCACACAAAGGATATCACGTTGTTGATGATAATGACACAGCAGTTTGATCTGTTATCGCACTTTATCTAAACCTTGCAAATTAATGAGAAAACGCAATCGTACTACAACTCTTATACACAATAATTGCACGAAACACATACATAATCGTCGTATGTCTCATCTCAAACGTCCGTGAATTTACTAACTGGTGTAAGGTTGCGTATGGTTGTAGCATTCCAATTCATTGACTGCACGTCGGGGCTATTCTAATGGTCAGGTACTTCCCTCTTGTTGCCTTCCTCCTGTTGACGGCGCTGTTCTAGGTGTTGTGTTGCTCCCCTCTGTTCCGACTTGACAAGGCACATAGACGGGTATTCCGTCCCCCCATTACAGTCTACGTTAAATTTATTATATATTGTACAACTCCTGAACGCACTATAGTACCCTGGAAATCCGCCAGGGGACCATATTTACTTTCCAGACCCCCATCCACCTGACAAATGTCATAAGAATCCTTTCACAACTTCTAGATTTAAACTGTTTACACACGCACACACACACACGCACACACACACACACACACACACACACACACACACACACACACACACACACACACACACACAAACGCCACGGAAAACATAACCCTTAAAGGTTATTATTCACGTGGAAAGGCGCATAACTCAAAGGGGATAGGCGGATTGACAAAGCTAGCCGCATTAAAGTTTCCATACATGGAAGGCTTTGGTGCGCCCTCTGGCAGTTTGAATGTGAAACGCTGCATCAGGGAGACAAACAGCATGAAGAGCTCCATCTTAGCCAGCTGTTCACCAAGACACATTCGGTGGCCTAAAGAAAAAGTGATCAACAGAGGGATTACAGAAAAATGACGAATCAGGATCCCAAATAAATTGCTTGCTGTAAATCTGACAAATCATGTAGAGATAATGATATTACATTTATTGGTAATCATCTAACATAAGGGTTCAAATAATACAAACAACAGAAAATGTCCTCTTGCTAAAGGTGCACTCTTACTGCACTTCCGTCACGCTTGCGTCACTGTGGGGTTCGTTCACTGCGTCACTACTATTCTGCTACTTTCTCCGATTTATTATGATTTATATATTGCGTAATACGTAAAAGGATGACTTAGAAGACGGTAAAAATGCACAAAAAGTAATAAGATTCGTTCTTCATCTCTTAAATTCGTTTTTGAGTATCTTTCGAACCCCGCGGTGACGCAAGTGCAGTGAGAGTCCACCTTGACTCACCAATACCAAACGGGATGAGCGTCTCGCGTGGTAAGAAGTTTCCGTGGTTATCCAGGAAACGTTCGGGTTGGAATGTGTCGGGTTCCGGGAACAGCCGAGGGTCCATGTGCACGGACCACAGGTTGATCTGTAACCCATCACGTAACACATGCATGGAAGTACAATAAAACTATAAGCCGATATGAGACTGCATGAATGACAGAGAAACAAAGAGAAACGGATATAGACGTGGTAAGACAGGTACAAATGAAATATTTTTATTTCAAGCTACTCTGTGTTGGTCTTTGGCGTTTTGAAAGAAATAAAACTTTATACCAAACAAGCACAGTTTGTATTTATCGAAATTGACGGAATGGACTCGTCTACAAAAGCTCCTGGGACGTTAAATCAGAAAAAAGGTGATTATAGAGGCGGACCGTGTGGGTCAGATAACCTGTGTCACCCCCCGTCGCGTCGCGAAAGCTGCAATAGCCGATCCATTGTGTAATGTCAGCCAAAGATTCGGATAAGTCCCATCTATCTTCATTTTCGGTAAGGTAAGATTAGTTTTGTCAATAAAGATACGAAAGTTATCGGATGGATAGAAAATTCATTAGGAGAAAATGAGATATCTGTAGGAATGGTAGAAAGCGGGCTAACAAAAATGTTATAGATGCAGATGTAGATAGATATATGATTAAATATGAGATTTACACAGATATAAGTAGGGGTATATGTGTATGTGAATATAGACGAAATCATTATACAGAGGCGGCGGCACCATCTTTTAGTTGTGGGGGCGAAAATTTCTCATATCACTCAATCGAGGGCCGAAGGCTCGAGGCGTCGCGCCGGAGGCGCGACCCTTCTAGGGGGGTCCGGGGGCATGCACCCCCGGAAAAAATTTCAAATCTAAACAATCTGAAACGCTATTTCCTGTATTTTGAGGGGCAAATTTTGCTGCCAGACTAAGCTAACTTCAATGACATTTCTATAAAAAATACACATAGTTTTAGCTTTAGTTATCGAGGGCGACACCCCCAACATATTTTCACCATCTCGAGCGGCGAAGGTACGAGCCGTTGCAAGGTAGGTTCTGGAAATTTTTGAAATCTAGACCCTCTGAAACGCCATTTCCTCTATTTTGAGGGACAAATTTTGCAGACAGAGTGACAGACTAAGCTGAATTTAATTAAACTTCTAGTAGAAAAAACGATTTTTGAGGGCGACGACCCACGCACCAACATATTTTGCACTACGTCGTCGTGAGCCCCGAAGACGCAAGCCGCCGCAAGGAGTTTTGGAGAAATTTTTAAATCAGGACACTTTGAATGCCATTTTCTGCATTTGAGGGGAACATTTTGCTTGTAAACAAAGTTTGATAATGAAATTTCTACTAGAAAAAGGTCGTGGGGGACGACGCTCCGGTAGCATTTTCCCACCATGTTCAGTGCCGACGGCGCGAATCCTCACAAGGGAGGTCCTTTGAAATTTTGAAATCTGGACCCTCTGAAACGTCATTTCCTGCATTTTTAGGGCCAAATTTTGCCAGTAGACAAGCGAGATTTGATGAAATTTCCATTAGTGAAAATATACACAAGGGTTTCAGCATGATTTTGAGTGTTTCAGCTTATTTTATCGTGGGGGCGACGCCCCCACGACCGATTTGTTGTGGGGGCGGCCGCCCCCACTGCCCCCATGGTGCCGCCGCCACTGTTATAACCATTAGTTTTCTTACAACTATCACGAATCCTTCATAAGGGATGTTGTAGCCATTGAGGGTGGTGTCCCTGGACGCTTGGTGAGGGACGCTGAGGGGCGCGACGGGTTTAATTCGCTGGACTTCCGCTAGGGTCGCTGCTGTATAGGGCAGCAGGTTCCGTTTAGCGTAGGACGGCATGCTCTGCCCCAGCACCGAGTCTATCTCCTGATGAACCTGTGGTCAGGAAATCCGTTATTACATCCACCAGAAGGTCATGTGCATAGGCGGCTGTCTCAGTGTGTCGGTGTGAACATTATACCTACATAGGAAAATGTGTGAATTTATTGATATTCATTTTTGATATTTGGTAAGGTCATATCCTTTTAGAGAAATGAGTAGATTTTGCACCCTCTTGTGATTTATCTTGGTAATGCAGCAGAATTCCAGTTTCAGTGTCTTGTGTTGTAGAAAAAGCTATGCTCAGACTATGTAGGTGGTAGGAAGTGATATAAGTTTGGTAGTCTTTGTCCTGCTCTCTAGTTAATACTGACACACAGAGAAATATGCATACACGGGCTCAGGCGATCGGCATACCTTATTTGTCTTATCCATAAAACAATAATAATGCCACTTTGATTTATGTTAGACATCCTGGTAATGAGATACGCCAAAAAATTACAAGAGCAACTGGATATAAGTTTTGGGACGTTTCAGATTGCAGCCGCTATATTTCGTAATTGATACTTTGGAAGGCAAGTTGAAGGGCAGGTTTAAAACCCTATCTATGAATTGATATGCAATGAGAGAATATACACGCTCACGCTCAACAGAAAAGGAGGCCATCGTAAATAGCTTTTTAGCACTTGAGACCTGGCGCTCTCATCCGACCCAAGAGGTTCTATTGTAAAACTTTAAGTTTGTCTTCATCTTCTTTACATATCAATTTATAGGTAGGGTATAAAAGCTCACCTTCAACCAATTTTCTTCAGTGTTACCGACGATGGATAGAGGAATCCCCCCTGCAAACCTCTGAACGTTTCCCAAATCATATTCAGTTGCTTGAGTTTTTACATTTTGGCAAATTAGCAACTGCAGTTTGCTCTAAGCAATAAGTATACAGTTTCCCAACCACGATAAGCGTTGTATGCCAATGCATATAGTTTTATAAGACATGTAAAGGAGCTGTGTCAATAATCAAGAGTTGTTGTGTTAATAATTTTGTAATTGAAGAATTCATGACAGTTTACTTTGGATGTTTAGTTCTAAGATGTAAAAGAAACTTGCCTTTTCCTGGATTTCTGGGTTCAGCATCATGTACAGCAGGGCCCAGTGCACGGCGCTAGCAGATGTCTCAGTACCGGCCAGCAGTAGGTCTATCAGGATCTGGGGATGCAAAACGTTCTTCAGTTTCTTCAGCAGACTTTTTCAATTTGTTAACTTAATGGGGAAATACTTTGGACAGCGTTTATGTGTCTGTGTGTGAGTGTGTGTTTGTATGTATTTGACGCTATTCTTGTGAGTCTGTGTGTCTGTGAATCTGTGATCACGAGTTAGAGGACTTAGAAGTGGAGGGCCTGGTCTGAATAGGGTTAATGGGGAAGTACTTTGGTCAGCGTTTATGTGTCTTCGTCTGTGTGTGAGTGTGTGTTTGTATGTATTTGATGCTATTCTTGTGAGTCTGTGTGTCTGTGAATCTGTTGATCACCAATATAAGCCAATAACGGTTGAGTTATATTTTGTTGGGTTGGGTGTCCCCTGATAACTTTGCATGGAACTGAAG
>NC_049990.1:16896084-16913333 GCF_000003815.2 Branchiostoma floridae | reverse complement strand
CTGGGAGTATTACTTCAAGCGTGTCAATGGCAGTAGGCTTTGCTTCAATTGTTGTGTTCAACGAGTGAATAAGTCGCAGAAACTCTGGGTCACCATATTCGAATCGGACTCCAAACACAATCGAGCAAATGATGTTGCAAACACAGTTTTCCATCATGATTTGTAGATCGAACGGTTGTCCGTTTTGTGACAAAACTTCCTGGGCTAGAGCTTCAGCTTCTTCGTTGATCTTGCCCTCCAAACTCCGCTTGCCGACGCCGAAGTCCCGGAGAGTCATCAGGGCGAATTTGCGGTGCTGTTTCCAGCGTGGTCCGCAGGGAGCCATCAAGAAACCTGGAACTAAAGGAGACTTTTATGATATTTTTAATGTTAATCTTGAAGGATGCTATACATATCCTTTTGCTCTTTATCTATCTGTTCTCAAAAAAAAAAAATTAAGAAATACATCGAAAACTCCAGCAATCACTAAGTAGTTGCAGACGACACTGTACCTTGTGTATTTCTTAGAAATAGATATCATAATTATTTTGTGGGACAGACGTCAGTGAAAATGGCATTTTAACCCAATCTAGACCGGGGGGGGGGGGGCTGTCTAAAAGTGCCTGAGCAAACTTTGACGTCGTATAAATAACTACCGAAAGACGTTTTAGCCATCACGTCCAATAACGGCCTTATCTTAAGCCTATGCATCCCAAATCAAACAAGTCTGCCAATAGAAATGTTATTGCCGTGTCAGCGATGGTCTCTAAATAGTGGTGAACATAAGATAACAAAACTCAAACTGGGAATTGCCTGGAAGATCCGGTCATGAAGATTATTTTTTTACCCCTGGTTCTGAGGCCTAGTCATAAAGATTGTACTTACAGTACATGTTCTACAAATGGATGCTAATGCAAGAAAAGACTGTATCATATCATAGTCTTCCTAGTTTTTCAGACTGAACACAATAATGTACCCTTTGAGTCGCCCCTTAGGCTTCGCCAAAAAGGATATGAAATAAGATGTAGTTATAATGTACTGGCTAACTACCCACTAACAAATAGCCCTTTTCGTAGGGGCAAAAAATGGCATGTCGGATGTCATCAAAATACTCAAATCAACATGCCCTTACGTACCCAACCCAGTAGTTCCTTCGCTGCGCACATCCGCTACTCCTACGTTGCAACCGCGGCTGGAAAAATCTTCTGTTGCTCTCTTGACCAGGGCAGTCCGGATAGTCTCGTACCCAGATAGGACGATGGCAGGAAACCGTCCGGTCCAAATGGTCATGACGTCACCGTACTGTTTGGACAGCTCCGTCAAAGTGGCGGGAAGAAACTCCGACTAGAAAAAAGTGTACTGTATTCTAAATCTAGTTTTCCTTTATCCATGTGGTATTACCTATGTTTATCATATGTAAAAAAATAGCCTGAGTACCCCGAAAATATTTTCATCAGGTTGGTAGATAATAGGACATAACAGTAGACACAGTGCCACCTACAACGTCTACATATAGCGGCCAGAAGAAGAATTCCAGGTAGAAGCTCTGAGGAAGATGTCTGACAGACATCGAAACGTCAGCAGGAAAACTGGTTGTGTAAAAGAAAATTCTTATACACTAGCCTGAATACCATCCTCCGTATGACCGCTGACTGAATCATTTCACTTGTTAACGTAGTTAGCAAATAAAAAAAAAAATTATTGTACTAGCTAATACCACGGGGGATGGTACTCAGGCTAAATAAAACAGCGTACTTAGGGGTATTAAGTCGACCGACTGTGGTTTCAAACTGGAATATTTTTATGATATGTCCATTCAAAACCACCGTCCTTCACGATGATATTCCCACAATTTTTTTTTAGATACGAAAAACGGTCAAGGATAAGGGTGACCCAGCGTTATTTGATATCTTAAAGGGTCGAGCCAATTTAAAAAGCAAGTTTAACATTCCCTCGGCTACCGCCATTTTAAATGTTCTGTTGTTTCGCAAATATATTAAGAGAATTAAGGCAAAAAAGCAGACACTAGCTCACGTCGTTACTCGTTGATACTCGTTGCCAAGCGGAATCGGTTGCTTAGCAACTGTCGCCAAGTAAAATTTGGTTTGTATTTATATTGTTACTATTGTTGACTAAAACAGATTTATGTAACATCTCACAATTCTACCATAATCTCAGCAACTAATCGCCTAGATCTTATGATCTTTGTAAGAGCTGAGCTGCATCCCAAGTAATCCCTATTGTCTCATGTCACTGTGCGTCTCCAGGTAGCTTCTCCATACATTTTCCCCCATTTGCTACTACTAGCTTAAAATGGGCTTAAAACAGACAAAACAGGGTTGAATTGGGCTTACTTATTATTACTGTGGGGGGCAAAGGGGCTAAATGGCTGAGATTTGAAGTAATCACCAACTCCAGACGGAAGGATTTTCACCATCGCACACGAGGCATGCCCTTGCTCTTTTTGGAAAGGAGTAATGGATTCTTTACCGGTATGGCTCTCCCCAAACCCTTCATGTCGAATTTTGAGAGAAATCGACTGTGTTTGTGCATCAGAAACCAAAACAAAAATATTATATATATATATATATACTAATTCATTATTAGTTTTTTTTCCTGGTACGACATAATGCCATCAGAGTCAACGGGAAAAATTTCAAATACAGCCCGACCGTTAGTAAATTCAAGCAGTATAGTCAGCGACAATGGCTGATGCCTTACAGATGCATATCTGCCTTGTACCTGTTCTATTCTTAGCCAGGCCAGTCGCTATTCACCCAATGTGGACCAAATCACATTAAGAACTCGCTCCTGATAAGCTTAAATAGACGGCTATGTTCTAAGCTCCTTCTAACCCCCAATAAGTCTTATTCAGCAATGTTTTGTTTGTTTCGAGCCTATGGCTGTGTCAGAGAACCACCTCATGGCAACAGTAGGCGCTCTAGGCCTAAACTGGTAGAAGCCGCCCAAGGTAAGAGCTTTATAGTTTATCATATTTCGCCCTACATTTTTTAGCCCTCAAAGAAACCATACGTACACTTATCTATCGGTGCTGTAATGTTTAATTGTTTTTAGTAATTTTGCATTAATGAGTTTAGCAGGGGTGTATTTGTCCGCAGCTTAATCTCTGTATTATCTTGATTTTTTTTTATATATTAGAGAAAGAAATAACAACGCCTATTTCTAGTGCTCACCTTAGCTAACATAAGGATGTTTCCGAAAAGCGGCCACCCCCTGGGTCCGGGTGGTAGGTTCCGTGGCCGCTGGAGATACAGATATGTCAGAACTCCGACGGATGCAGCCAATAGGAATGTCGGTAGGTCGACATAATGGCGACAAGCCGTCACGATTTCCAGCAAAATACCCATTTTTAATGTCCTCCAAGCTGTGTAATGTTACATGAAAGATAAAACATGAGAGTTTTAGAATTGAAAAAAAAGTATGCGTGTGGCATAAATAAGGGTTGTGGAAGTAAATAAGCCAACGAGCCATTATTAACAACTAACCACAATCGCTTGGTCAGTCTTCAGTTATACAAACACAAAGTAATATAGATACTCAGGCAAAACATCACCTTTTGTCCTCGGCAAAGGCACCCAGGATGACGTATGTAAATTCTAAAAATCATGACGATCCGTGAACACTAGGAGAGGGTACCGGTTTATCGTACCGGTACAAAACCGGTTTTTCTCATTGGACCGGTCGAGAAAAACCGGACCTGAAAAAAATTCAGTAGACCGGATGTTCGACCGATTGGAAAATGAACAGATTATATGATCAGGCATTCACACAGTTTCGGGGTTACCGATCTAGGCAATTAACAAGGCCGAAGCAGAGTAAAAAGACTTAAGTAATTTTACCAACTTTTACAGTCAATCGTACAGAGGCAGCTAGCCTTGTAGGATTTTAAAACGCCAGTGGGAGTCGAATACTCCAAAAAACAGATTTCTTTGTAGCAAAATGGACCATTGTTTTGAGTATCGCCCATTCACAAGTTTTCACATACTGAATCAGGTTCAAGTCTGGACCTGTACCTGATCCTCTGGACCTGAACCGGACCTGGACCTGAAGTTCCTGTACCGGTACCCACCCCTAGTGAACACATCTTTAGTTATTCTTTAACAAATTCTGAAACTAAACCGGCTTCTGCAGTTGAAAAAAATTTCTCTCTGCCCAACAAGCCTTGTTCTACTAAAAAATCTCTTCCGAAATTATAAGGTATTAAAAATTGGCCTTACCCTAATCCTAACCGGGCTGGAAAAAATGAAAATGGAAAGCCAGAAATTCATTTTATATCCCTGGACATTCGTATCCACTCTAGAAATTCTCACTGCATTCCAAATATTTGTACCCAATCTTGTGACCTACCCGTTTGTTTGTTTTTTCGTTGTTTTTCCATGTTGAAAACTTTTTGGGGGAATTTGCATCAGATTGGTGGATACTAGTATTCAAAGTGTAACTGCATTATGATCGCGTTCTACGGCAATCAAACATTATTTGAAATGTTCTTGTCGCATTCAATGAAGATCCAAAATGGCTTGCAACAAAATATGGCTAAAAGAATGCAAACTTATATCTATAATGCAGTGAGAATTGAATAATACATTACAAGTATCAAGGAATATACGAAAAAGTTTGATCCAGGCAGCATTGGGGCAAATTTTGCATTTTGAAGGGGGTTTACGGTTCATTTGTAATTACATTCTAAATGTGGCACGAATTTCCCTTTTTTTTCTCATTTCGGCTGGTTCTGCTTTATTCCTGCTGATTCAAATAAAGTTTGAATGGGGTATTCACTATGCACGAGCACTACAAACCTTCAACTATCTAGAGATGAATGGATAGCAAACCTTCCTATTGTCATCCATTAGGAACCTAGGTTGGTAGAAACTAGAAAATGTACATTTAGGTGGCGCACGCAATGTTAACTCTTACCAGAGAGATCAGTTGTCGTGACTTCTTCCTCCCAACACGAAGGTGACAAGAGACCACTGTTATGTGCGCATTAACAGTTATTCTAGCTAAACACGTGAGTGGACACATATTGGGACTGTCCCATTGTGCTACAGGGGTGGCTAAAAGGTTTGGAAAAATATTCATTCTAAGCTCCGAAACGACATTTCAAGTAAGCTGTTCAAATTCACTGTTCAAGTTTATTGAATGTACTGAATAAAGGATGTATGTTTTATAAAGGAATTTGTCGCTTAAGTAAGTCAGTTTGGGTAGGATATATGATAATTGTGTCATAACGCCTGGTCCCTTGCTATAGCCACCACATAAATCCACCTCGTTCGCTTCGCTTACTCGGTGGTTTTATTATTTGGTTATAGCAAAGGACCAGGCGTTATGATACCATATATACCTCGGGACGGGTCATTACCCCTTAATTATTGTACTTCGTATCAACAACGTTCTTCTATGAGTATGTATACATGCCGTACAACTTTAAAGAAAAGTTTAAAGAAAGTTTGCCCATTGCTGTAAAATCATTATTGAAAGATTAGGTCTAATTCAGTTCGGTTAAAATGGATACCAACAAATCACGCCTTGTATACCAAACTGAAGATACTGTTATTCAATAAAATGAATTTGCTACCTTAGCAGTAAATCCAAATGCCGCAGAAATGTAAGACACATTTTTTTAAATAGAATTGGTATTTTAGGGCAAAACTTGGATTTTCCTTATTTTACATGATTTATCTTTATTAGCACTAATTATCTATGTCAAATCAAGTAAAAACATCCCTAACAGATTACAAAACAATATACTTTTTTGACGTTTGACGACATTTTCAATGACGTTTGTGATATATCGTAAGATAGTCAGTGGAGCCTCGCCATGCATTAGCGACACCTAGCGGTTTGTATAAAAAAGACAGGAGAGTTTCAGATCTGCCCGACATAGAAAAATTAGACAAATAAACAAGAAAACAAACATGAAGTCGTATGAGTGGCGGGAAAAAAACTTTGCTTTAAGTTTATTCATCTTTGAATCCTAGCAGACAAGAACGGGCTATCTTGCTGACATGTAATCACAGCAAGGTTTACAAAATTCAAAGTATAACGGAGTTGTAATTCGTCTTTACATCCTAGCCCTTTGCATATTGTTGTTTATTGTTGTTGTTTATTAAGATTCATACTTACGTTATGTAGCCTGTTTTTCAGCAGATATCTTCAATTTTCCTAACGAAAGGTAGTGGATGCTTTCTGAAACGTCTGACCGCTTCCAAAATCATATCCAGTTACTTGAGTAATTTTTTTTTGGAGTAACAGAGTTTTTGCTGTGTGTAATATGCATGCAACGTAGCTACAGGTAGGTATATCAAAACCAAATATCAGCCGCATCCGTCGCAGTCTTCTCGAGTTATGCTGTTCACAAACGGGGAAAACACACAACCGGACCGAAAATATAACCTTAGCCATTCTTGCAAAGCTAATAAACAAGGCGGTCGCTGATCTCTCCGCGAGACAAGGGGAGCCAGTCGCCATAGAGGGGAGATTCAATAGACTGTATCCAAACTTGCTGCACAACTGCTCTCGTCTCAACTTCAGCGTCACGGGGGAGGTTAAGCTGATTACAGGCATAGGGAAACAAACAGCACGAAGAGTTCCATCTTGGCCATCTGGTCACTAGTATGTTTAACGTCCACCAGCACAATGTCATGGTCACTTATTCGCGTAACTATTGTTACAGCTATATTTAGATTTAGATTTGTTGACACCTTAAACATGACACAGGAACTATACACTGAGCTATATATATATACGCTGCCACGTACGTATCACGGATGTGTGGAAACAACAGATCCGAGCCCCTGGCTCCACATGTACAAGTTCAGAGCTACCTATTGTGACGGAAATTTGGGATAGAAAACAACATTGCTTAAAGAGCGACACCTCAGAACCAGGTTTTTGCCACCAGACCTCTTTTTGCCACCATGTCCGCCCGCCAGGGACGACAGATGATGATGTGCAGTAAGTAGCGTATCGGGTAGATTGTGTATAATGTATGAAGATGGGCACTATTAAAAAGGGTTGGCGAGCTGGCATGTCCTAAGTTAATTTTGAAATCTATGTTTAAATATTTAAAACATGCACAAAGCTACTTCTAATGTCGATTGCACGTTAAAAACGGCGTATTTTTACATGATTAAATTCCATATACCTCAAAAGTAAAGCAGATATCTGTTTCAAAAATAGAAAGCCAGGCTGTGAATATTTTCTGGCTATAACTTATAAGAATTTTGTTTTTTGCAATTCGAGTCAAATTACAGGACACATCTTGACCAATGCCGACCTGGATTATCTGTGGAAACTTGTGAATGGGCAAAGCGATCTTTCATTTCGTTACAAACGAGTCTGTTTCTTAAAGTATTAGGATCTGTACAATAAGAAACAAAAACGGTTTCGTACCGTGTAAAATGTACTGGTCCCCAACCCTATACAGCCTAATAAGAATGTAGAAAAAGACTTTTAATCATGATGTAGCATATTCAAAAAAGAAATTCTTGAACAATCATACATGTATATTATTATTCAGCATGCGACCATTATACCGTGTACTTGGTGCTACTTCAATCTGCTTGTTTACATCCCTTGTTTTGATTTTCTGTATTTACTTTCAATTGGTATTTGCTAGCAGATTAATTCTATGATTTTGACTTATTTCTTAATGATCTGTAGATTATGTTTAGTTTTGTCTAGTTTCAGTTTTTCATGGTTAGATCAATTGCAGCGTTATGGTGATCACTGGGTTATATTATTACCTTTGCCAGAATGGCTAAGGTTATATTTTCGGTCCGGTTGTGTGTTTTCCCACTGTTTGTGAACAGCATAACTCGAGAAGACTGCGACGGATGCGGCTGATATTTAGTGGGTGGGTAGGGGTCTGGAGAATGAAGGGGGAGTTTGATAATGGGCCCCCTAGCGGCTTGCTAAGGTACTGCAGCGGAACCTGCATGCTTGATATCTCGCGTTCTGGCCATGCTGCGGTCGTGATTTTTGAGCGGTAGGGACCTCTTAAAGCAGAGAGTGACTGCTGCGAGTTTGGGCCCCCTAGCGGCTTTCTTGGAAGTTCAGGCGCCGGTTTACTTGCAAACTTTTGTCCGTGGACAGCATAACTCGAGAAGATTTCGACGGACGCTGATGATATTTGGTGGGTGGGTAGGGGTCTGGAAAACGGAGGTCAAGTTCGATGATGGGCCCCCTAGCGGCTTCCCTTGGTACTGCAGCGCAACTTCCGGGTGTGTTATCTCATATTCTAAACATGATGTGGTCATCAATTTTTGGTGTTAGATAGCTCTTATGCTCAGGAGTTAGTAACATAAGTTTGGGCCCCCTAGCAGCTAGTTTAGGGATAGCCGGGGCATTCTTGTCAAAAAACTTCTGAAGCATTACAAACCCCCAGCCTGGTTTGGTAGATTCCACCGGTGACAGTTGTACAGCACAGTTGATGCCTACCTTAGGGCAATGGGTCAGGCTCCTTGACCTTTCCAGACAGGCGGACCGTACCATGTAGTTCAAAATGGGTAGATATTTGTTGGTGAAGGGGACATAACTTAAGAGGGGCAGCCATTTGCTGTCAATCACTTGATAGGTTGTTGAGGTTAAGGGTGGTGCCCTAAGGTGAGGTTGGATGGAATTGTAAGCACAGTGTCAAGCAAGTTTGTTTTTGGGCAGGAGATATTTGATGACAGGGATGTTTGTGGATGCTTGTGTAGCAGGGATTACATTGAAGGTCTTGTCGGTCTGCAAGCAACTGTGTATGACCTAACTGACAGGTACGATTGACATGTAAGGTATTGAGACGATAAGAGAGGAAAGGATAGTTTGATACTACTGATTCTAGTTTGAAGGTAGATCCCTAGCTATAGTGGTCTTTTGCTCCTAGAAGTTGCAGAAAGTTAAGATATACATGAAACTAATTCAGACTCTTTTATGTATGGACATTAGTTTGACTTGTTTATGACAGAATATCAGTGATAAAAGATGGTATATGCTATTTGAAACGCATGACTCTTAAAGAAAGAGAAGTTCTCCAGGTTTTTGATTTACTCTGTGTCATGTAATTTCTTTACTTAGATGTGTAACCTCTATAGACAGAGTTCGTGCCATATCTTTTGAGCTTAGTTGGGTAGGGATTGGGGAAAGAAATGGCGAAGAACATGTATGATAACGATTTTAAGTGTTAGAAAGGTGTTGATTTTAGGAAGACGTGACAAACTCCCTTTCTCGGCACAATAGAACATAGCCAACGTTGTATTATGTGAATAAAGATCAATGGGTACTAAGTCCATGTCACATGTGAAACTTATTGCTTGTGGTCAATTAATCGGCATTTTCTCTATATATATAATGGCGACCTCTTTATAGTGGCCAATTTTGACCAGTCCTTTGAGCGGCCGCTCTAGACTGGTTTGACTGTATATGAAAATAGACAGTGGAGTGTAGCAGTAACGTTTCTGATGAAACGGGAGGCACAGTTTGAAGATACCGATTAGCTTAGCTGGCCAAGTACAAATTAAACCTACAGACAGGCAACGATGGAATTCAAAACAAGGGGATAGGGACATGCGATGTTGCTTTAAAAATCTCGGGCCCGCCCAATGTTTCCCTTTTCTGCATGATAAATTAAAGGAACTCTAGATGTTACAGTAGAATAGGGCCATCATGACACTGGTGGTTTATAATTGCTCAACAACAGGAATAATAACTCTTGCATATTTGGCAAAGGAATGTTTTGGTGGGTAGGGGTCGGGAAAACGAAGGTCAAGGTCAATAATGGGCCCCCTAGCGGCTTGCTAAGGTACTGCAGCAAAACCTCAATTTTTTTTATCTCGTGTTCTGGACCTACTGTGGTTATGATTTTTGAGTGGTAGATAGCCCTTGGTGCAGAGAGTAAGTGCTTTGAGTTTGGACCCCCTAGCGGCTTGTTTGGAACTGCAGTCGCCGATTTCCTTTCAAACTTTGGACGAGAATAACTCGAGAACGTGTTGATGGATCGTCATGGTTTTTGGTATGTAGATAGCCCAAGTAACAATGTACACAATGGAATACCAATTATGCAAATCAGCAACTAATTTGCATAATTAATGAGGAAAGTTTATAAATCCACTGCATTTCATGATAGGACTTTCAAACTTGTCACATATATAGATGAGGAAGAGAGAAATATCAATGCATATTAATTATGCAAATGACGGCCTCATTTGCATAATTAATGAGAAAATATAAACGTGTTGACGGATCGTCATGGTTTTTGGTATGTAGATAGCCAAAGGGAAGACTTACATGATGGAATTATAATAATTATTATGCAAATCGACTGCTAATTTGCATAATTAATGAGAAAAGTTTGTAAATCCACTGCATTCCTTATATGACTTTCAAACTTGTCACATTTTTAGCTAAGAAAGAAGGAAATATCAATACACATTTATTATGCAAATGATGCTTGATAAAATTTAATATTATTATGTAAATCTAATCTGCATAGGGATCTAATTTGCATAAGCAATGGCGAAATGTTATGAACCAACTCCAGGCATATAAAATAAAATGTAATGAGTAACACATTTATGTCTACAGACATCATTCTACATAACAAACCTGGTTTATTTGGCAAAGGTATGTTTTTTTTTAATATGCAACACCTGGATTGAGTGGCTTTTCTTACTATGATTAGATAGAAATTCTAATGATACAATGTCATTTCTTTACTCTCCAGAACAAGACAACATGATCTGCAAAAATATGAGACTGAAGACAACAACAGTCTTCGTGGCTCTTCTTTTCTGTGGTGGATTCGTTAATTACATGCTTGCAACCGTGTATGTTGGTAGTAGCGTAACACATACGGCCAAACTACACAAGATACACCCAAGGTACTACAATCTATCCCTATTATAAAGTATGAAAAATTATCCTATCAAAAAATGTTAAAGAGAAAGTCTACACCAGCTGTTGTACATGCATTGCTTCATCGATGTAAGAGGAATATTTTGACATGTTAAGGTGTTGCTAATTCCATCTCATTATCATAACTTATACAAATAATCAATAGGACCACGTTTAGCAACCCTATTCTGACCTTGGAGGGGAACTTGAGGCCCTCGGCAACTTTTATGTCGCACAACTCATAGCACGGCTAGCACTAAAGCTACCAAACTTGGTAATTTATCACAAATATTGTTATTTCTAATTTCAAATATTTTTTGGCAATAAAGTTAGTTTATAATTTTTGGGGATGCCATGGTAACGGAATTCCGCCATATATTTGCCAAAATTTGCCAATTTCGATTTAAACAGGGTTTTCTTGGTTTTCTTCTTTTCTTACGACAATTAAATTCAATGTAATTTTCATGATTTGAAATTCAAATTTATGCGAATTTGATGAGTGCATCGCTTAAATTCCAAGATGGCCGCATTTATTACCTAAATTACGTCTAAGTTATGTGATCGTCTTTTTGTGATGATGACACGAACGTTTTTGTGGAGAATAAGCTTTACATATTTAATATCCCCTAAAAATTGGCGATCATACACTAAGTAGTTAAGTAGTCTCAATTGTTTGTTTCAAAAACTGAACATTTTTCTGGGGTTCGTTTGGACCTCAGACGGACTTTACACAGACGTCCCTTTATAGTTTTCACAGTATCTTCGTTAAATCTTAGGAGAAGGTACAGCAGATATTGACTGACAAAGTCACGGAAGAAATTTTTCTTCAGATCAAAATTGTTCAAATGGCACTTAAAATTTTACGCCTGGGGTCCAAATGGACCCCACTCTGGTTATGAGGGTTAAAGTGATTCATCTCCGTCCTTTTCGGGACCAATGACCTAAAATTCGGATAGATACCTTCCAAATGATTTTGTTAAAGTTTGTGGCCATTTGACCAAAACTGAATATTTTTCCTCGCGCATAACCAATTTTTTTCTCTTACGTGAAGAAGATTTAAGAAAATTGGAAAACTCTCTGCAAATATCTACATGCTATTTTTTAAAGAAAGAGTTTTCTCTTTTTTACTTTATTAAATAAAGTATATCTATTATGAAACACGCCAACAAGAATTTTCTACAGATTTAAGAAAAAAAAACTTCCATCAAAAAAGTATTTCTTAGATTCTTATTGTTAAATATCTGATATTGCCAATTACCATTTCTACCGAAATTTATAGTTTACTAAAAGAATATTCTTAATTTTTTTTTATTTTCTTATCTCGAAAGCTTGAGAAAGACAATTTTTTTGTCTTTGTAAGAATTAAGAATGCAAGAACTTGTGTCCTCGCTATTTTGACCAAATCATTATGGATATTTTTCTCAGATTAAAGCTCATTCATTTACAATTAGTCTTGATAACAAGAACACAGTACTTAAATTTTTATATTTTTTTTAAATCATGGGTGATTTGGGAACAGTCTATTGTTGCATTGGGAGGGAGATGGCTGAAATTGCTGTATTTGCTCCTAAGCAAATGTCAGTCTTACTTGTTTATTGCTTTTATCGTTCAATGTGCACTATTACGTTTTTTTAAGTATTGGGATTAACGGAGGGTCCCATAACTCATATGGTACCATAAAGAGAGAAGCCGTGATTGTTTTTATCTACTGTGTTGAATAAAATCGTGAAGAACCCAAGTTAATGCACAGAGCTGTCGTCTGGATGAAACGCGGGATTGTATACAGTAACCTATTTTTGCGTCACCGTGTACTTCTCACTATGGCGTCACCAAGGAAATTTGAGCATTAGAAATGGCTTCGTTCGAAGCAAGGTCACTGCGTGGTGTGGCATCTTACATTTAACTTACAAAACAGTCACCATGCAAATTTAATTGTTTTACACATGAGGCATAAAGCTATACAAATTCACCAAAAACGTGGGTCTTGAGGACTTTATCTTACAATAAAACTGACCTGAAATAATGAAGTACAGTCAAACCTGCCCAAGACGACCACACGGGGGACCGAAAAAAAACGGTCGATTTGGACAGGTGGTCGCTGAGAAGAGTATCGACTCAAAACATGCCCGATGCAAAGTATAAATGGTTTCCGTTGTGTTTAATGGTACATAGCAAGCACACTGCATTGACCCACCCATTTATTCTAAACATAATGTCGTAATGGCAGTCAAAATCTGACGGAAACTGGGCGATTTCGGCACAAAATCGCGCTAGTTATCATCAAAAATCGATGAAAACCTCAATTTTAAAAATGATGCGGTCGTTATGGGTCCCAATTTGGGCCGGTCGCGGTCGCGTTGGCCAGGTGGTCGTTGAGAAAAGGTCGCTTAATACTTAAGTCAATGGGAAAAAAAATCGGGACCGAGAAAGGCCAGGTGGTCGCTGAGAAGAGGTGGTCGCTCGGGCAGGTTTGACTGTAATCGAGGAGTCGAACGCCCTCAACCAAGTTACGTCACGGTCAATCCGTTGACCGCGGTTCGATTGTACCTAAACAGTGCAGCATCTCTGGTTCCGCTATACAGAAGTCAGGTGGGGTTTGCAAAACGGTAAACTTGCTTTTAATCTAGTTTGAGGCACGTCGTGTAAACTTGATTTTGGAAAATTCCCGGTGGCCGGCTAACGATACACAAGCCGCCATGCGACGGGACATTTTGATGTAGAAAATATGTCTGCATGAAACCTCAGACTCCAATGAGGTTCGCAACTTGACAGTCCAAAGATTGACAGGCTTTGAAGTCGGCGCGACCGGCCCGATCTGACAATATGTAAATCGCTGAATGCATCATAACATGAACATCGTTGAAAGTAAATTTCTCCCTTTCTGTCCAAAAATAAACAGCCTGAGGGTAAAACACGACTAGCGGACTCCAAAAAAATCTTGAAAGTGGTTCAAAATATATCACGACTTTTCACCGGAACTGACTGGAATAACAAAGGATTTGCCACGTACGTTTAGATCACATGCGGTGCCGATCAGACTACAGAAGCCATCATATTTAGTTTCCGGTGTTGCGTTCTTGTGACAAATTTGTGGCATTTTGCGAGTTCATACTTAGAAGCCATTGACGTGAAATGAAGTATTTACTCTCATTGTCATACGAAGCAACAGAACGTCAGCGTTGACATGGCTTGGAATGCAACAAGCGGCGTCAACTGAAGAACGTTGTGTCAACTAACTTCAGCTTCCCTCTGGTACGTATTTTTTGACCGTGCGTAAGTCACCGCCGATGCGAGTCCCGATGTAACTTTTGCATTTTGTCATTCTTTAGCTGAAGTTAGTTGACGCAACATTCTTCATTCTTTTTTCTCAAAATCGTTCCAACAAATCAAAGAGAGACAGAAGTATTTGTAGTCCTAAGTTAGGATACCCTATTTAGAATGGAACAATATGGAACGTTATATTCATAACAATATTTGTCTGTTTTCACCGGCTGAGATTCATAGTGTACATCGTGCATGGCCGATGTAAAATAAACTTCTGAACGGAAAATCCCCAAACACCACCACTCTCGTTTATCATTAGTCAAAACGCAACAATTTTCACATAACCGATATTGGTACAATACGATGTCTAACTTGTAAATTTACGTTCTAAGTTATGGGACCCTCCGTTATATTATAATATGTAGTTACTAAGTTGGTTATATAAAGTTTTTTAGATATCAAACTGCCTCATCACAAAAAAAAAAAATTATTTCTTATCCTTCTTTAGGACACGGACGAGCGAAAATGGTAAAGAAATCTGTAACATCAAACGAAACGTCATGTTCGCGAAAGTACATAAAGCAGGAAGTACAACAACTGCTTGCATCCTCCAACGTTTTGGCTACGAGCACAACTTAACATTTGTTCTGCCTGTGCGTGACGATCATCACATCGGATGGCCCTTCTTCTTCAAGCAAGAAGATATCTTACCATCTGCGGATGGTACTTATAATGTGTTAGTTCATCACTCCGTTTACCATAGGCAGCTGTTGAAACATGTGATGCCGCTTGACACTGTGTACATCTCAATACTGAGACATCCACTGTCTCACCTAAGGTCTGTTTTCAACTGGTACGAGTACGACAAAGTCTTCCGTGGCTTGAAAGGGCCAGATCATGTTGCGTCGTTTCTTGAAGATCCCAAGAAATTTCAAATTCCTTACTTTACAAATTTTAGTGATCCGATGACAAGGACAAAAAATTTCATGGCGTATGAGCTGGGGTTTCCAGTCGGACTTTTTGATGACCAACCGTATGTTGATGAGTTTGTTGATAAGATATCGCGAGAATTTGATTTGATTCTGATTCTAGAACATATCAACGAATCCTTGATACTGCTTAGGCGTTTGATGTGTTGGACCCTAAAAGACGTGCTTTACGGTAAAGATCCCAAACGCGTACGTATATATCTAAAACCAACGACAAACAACGCGACTCTAGAAGTGAAGCACCGCCAATGGAGCAATGTTGACTATCAGCTATACGACTACTTCAACAAGACGCTCTGGAAGAAGATTCTTGAAGAAGACGATGGCTTTCATCAAGAAGTGCGCCACTTCGAGCAGGTACTTCAATCAACTACTACCTACTGTGAAAATGCAATCATACCACTAGTCGGTGTCAAGATTGTTAAAGGTGATGGGATAGCTGGTGGTCGTGATGAAACAATTACGAAGGAGGCATGGGTAGTTAATGGCACAGCTGGAATCCTGACTGTTCCAAAATCGACATGGAACGATGAGTTTGACGTAGATCCGACTTTATGTCTGAAACTAAAGATGATGCGCAAGGACTGGGACTATGTCTTGAAGAGAAAACATAAATTGCCGGCAGATGTATCGGAGAGTGTGAAGTTGGCTATCAAAAAATTTGAACCTCAAACAATTCTGGCTGAAACTCTTGATTCATTTAATATCAAATGAAAACTTGATGAACCCAATTTAGGACGGGTTGGTGGGGAGGTTGGTCTTAGGCGAGACCTTTGTAACTCTTTATCTCCCTACACAATTGACCATCAAATCTTAAAGAGAATTATATAAAAGTAAGATAGAAAAGGCAGAAAGAAAACTTTGACGTCACTATGACGTAATATGACGTCATTTATGTGATTGAATAGGCTTCAACGGTCCCGGAAATCTTAGATATGTCTAATTGTATTTACTTTATCTAAGTACTGGTATGTATTAAATCAAAGGATATTCTACATTATTGCTGAATACCTATTTGAGCTGTTCATCTCTTTTGATTGATTAATAACATCTCCAAATATTCCACTTACATTAATAAAGCAATGTATGTACAATGATCAACGATAAGAATTGAAACTGAGAATTTCTGAATAAAGCATTTGGGGTCCGTTTGAACCCCACTCGGTCATTTTACTCGCAAAAAATGTTGGGTGCTTGAGGGTTAATTTAGTATTTCAGCGCAAACGTGGAATATCCTCAATTTGCATATATTATGCTAATCAAGACCTATTATCTATGTTGGATCAAGTGTAGTTTGAGATAGAGCGTCGCAAATAAGCAAACAAATAAACAATGTTATATGAGACATTACCAATGTTATATGAGACAACACACTACCTTTTCTGGATGCAAAACTACGGGTAGAGAACGATGGTCACATCAACATGTCAGTTTACCGCAAACCAACGCATACAGATCAATATCTCCATTTTGAGTCTCACCACCCCCTGGAACAAAAACTCGGCGTCATAAGAACTTTGTTCAACCGAGCAGATACTATTGTCACATCTGTTGAAGATAAGTCTAAAGAACAGGAGCATCTTAGGACGGCATTATCGAAGTGTGGATACAAACCTTGGGCCTTCAATAAAGCTCTGAAACCCTCCCATGAATCTAGAAAACCACCAAGGAACGAAATCACAGTTGGACCGCACAAAGACTGTAAACATCACAATACCTTACATTCAAGAGGTTTCAGAAAAGATAAGACGGATCCTACAAAGTCATGACATCGCCACAAATTTCAAACCCTACTCAACGTTGAAACAGAGACTTGTGCACCCAAAAGACAAACTCAACAAAAACATCAAATCTAATGTCATTTACAGACTGAAATGTGATGACACGCAGTGCAAGGAGACCTACATCGGGGAGACAAGCCAACCACTAAAGGAAAGGTATAAGCAACACTGCAGGGCCAGCACAAGCAAATTTTCGTCAGCCATTTGGCATCATCTTAACATCCACAACGGACATTCATTTTCTTTAGATACCACAGACATTTTAGACAGAGAACCACGTTGGGTTTGAAAGGGGGGTTAAAGGAAAGCCATTTACGAGCGCATTTATCGTCCATCTCTC
>NC_049990.1:16873623-16892074 GCF_000003815.2 Branchiostoma floridae | reverse complement strand
AAAAACAAACGACAACCTTTTCTGTTTTTCAATTATTTTGGTAGGTTATACCCTCGACTTCACATATTAGTTTGTCGTGCTTGAAAACTGCACCCTGCTATGATTTTATCAGCGTCGATGTCAGTCACCTTGTGGTCCTTAACTATAGAAATCCCCATAGGCCGAAAACTGTGTTCTGCTACCGTAACTTCTTCCCAGTCCATCTTGTTCACGGAGTGACCTAGTCTCGCGAGAGTGACCTAGTCTCGCGAGAATAACCTAGCCTTGCGAGAGTGACCTAGTCTCGCGAGAGTGACCTAGCCTCGCAAGAGTAACCTAGTTTCGCGAGAGCACGAGACCTTCCTGACTCCCCTGCCCCCCCCCCCTCTTTAAGGTCTCATAACACAGTAATTATCCGCGACCCCCGTCCCCAAAAGTAGTTCGGGTTAAAATAGTGCATCGCGGTACTTGCAAAGGCCGTATTTATTCTTCCGTGCACGACAGCGAGGTGGAATCTGTGGTGAATAGTAGAGGAATACATCGGCGTTCATACTGTATAAGTTGGATTACGTCGCTTTTTCGGCGGGCGGGAATTTGCGCCTTGATATGTTACCGGCACTTCCTGTTCGCCGGCTGCAGTTCCATGACCTCCGCTGGGGGTCAAATCAAAGTGTCTGTTATAGAAAAACGAGCCGGCAAATCTATGCTCATCTTCAGATATTTTGTAGCTTGTACCCTCAACTTCAACATACTAAATTCTTGTGAATTGTATCTGCACCCTACTATAGGTTTTGAGTCGTCGAACCACCTCACTTTGGGGTCCTTAACCATGTAAATCCCCATACCCGAAAAACTGTGTTCTGAGACCTTCATCCACAGCGTGAATTCCCCAGGGACGGACAAGCACAGTAAATTTGACCGATATGTTGGTAATTGATCTCGGCTGACTTGAACTGTAACATTTTCGTTACCATCTGACCCGCCGTTACCATGGCAACGGCCGCCTAGACCGCTCCCTATGCTTAAGTATAGGACTTAGTGCGGTCTAAAGCCCGCTCGACTCCCCCCCCCCCCTTTTTCCGCCCTAAAAAAGACAAACCTCCAACCCCAATCACTCAGAACGGTAGAATGTGGTCTGGCAAGCTCCTTATAACAGAAAAAGTCAACCAGAATATCAAGTTTGTTGAGATAATGAGACCAATTAGCGGCCCCTCAGATAGTCCTTGTACAGTGCCGACACCTGTGCTAGGCGCCAAAGTGCAAAGTTGGCCATATCTCAGGAACCATTTGGATTTCTGCTCTAAAATTTGGTACGGTTTTGTATCTTGACTAGTTTTATTGTATGAACGTAAAGAAATCCAAGGTCAAGTTGGCTTTTCATCCACAGCGTGAATTCCCCAGGGACGGACAAGCACAGTAAATTTGACCGATATGTTGGTAATTGACCTCGGCTGACTTGAACTGTAACATTTTCGTTACCATCTGACCCGCCGTTACCATGGCAACGGCCGCCTAGACCGTTCCCTATGCTTAAGTATAGGACTTAGTGCGGTCTAAAGCCCGCTCGACTCCCCCCCCCCCCTTTTTCCGCCCTAAAAAAGACAAACCTCCAACCCCAATCACTCAGAACGGTAGAATGTGGTCTGGCAAGCTCCTTATAACAGAAAAAGTCAACCAGAATATCAAGTTTGTTGAGATAATGAGACCAATTAGCGGCCCCTCAGATAGTCCTTGTACAGTGCCGACACCTGTGCTTGGCGCCAAAGTGCAAAGTTGGCCATATCTCAGGAACCATTTGGATTTCTGCTCTAAAATTTGGTACGGTTTTGTATCTTGACTATTTTTATTGTATGAACGTAAAGAAATCCAAGGTCAAGTTGGCTTAAGGTCTCATAACACAGTAATTATCCGCGACCCCCGTCCCCAAAAGTAGTTCGGGTTAAAATAGTGCATCGCGGTACTTGCAAAGGCCGTATTTATTCTTCCGTGCACGACAGCGAGGTGGAATCTGTGGTGAATAGTAGAGGAATACATCGGCGTTCATACTGTATAAGTTGGATTACGTCGCTTTTTCGGCCGGCGGGAATTTGCGCCTTGATATGTTACCGGCACTTCCTGTTCGCCGCCTGCAGTTCCATGACCTCCGCTGGGGGTCAAATCAAAGTGTCTGTTATAGAAAAACGAGCCGGCAAATCTATGCTCATCTTCAGATATTTTGTAGCTTGTACCCTCAACTTCAACATACTAAATTCTTGTGAATTGTATCTGCACCCTACTATAGGTTTTGAGTCGTCGAACCACCTCACTTTGGGGTCCTTAACCATGTAAATCCCCATACCCGAAAAACTGTGTTCTGAGACCTTCATCCACAGCGTGAATTCCCCAGGGACGGACAAGCACATTAAATTTGACCGATATGTTGGTAATTGACCTCGGCTGACTTGAACTGTAACATTTTCGTTACCGTCTGACCCGCCGTTACCATGGCCACGGCCGCCTAGACCGCTCCCTATGCTTAAGTATAGGACTTAGTGCGGTCTAAAGCCCGCTCGACTCCCCCCCCCTTTTTCCGCCCTAAAAAAGACAAACCTCCAACCCCAATCACTCAGAACGGTAGAATGTGGTCTGGCAAGCTCCTTATAACAGAAAAAGTCAACCAGAATATCAAGTTTGTTGAGATAATGAGACCAATTAGCGGCCCCTCAGATAGTCCTTGTACAGTGCCGACACCTGTGCTAGGCGCCAAAGTGCAAAGTTGGCCATATCTCAGGAACCATTTGGATTTCTGCTCTAAAATTTGGTACGGTTTTGTATCTTGACTAGTTTTATTGTATGAACGTAAAGAAATCCAAGGTCAAGTTGGCTTAAGGTCTCATAACACAGTAATTATCCGCGACCCCCGTCCCCAAAAGTAGTTCGGGTTAAAATAGTGCATCGCGGTACTTGCAAAGGCCGTATTTATTCTTCCGTGCACGACAGCGAGGTGGAATCTGTGGTGAATAGTAGAGGAATACATCGGCGTTCATACTGTATAAGTTGGATTACGTCGCTTTTTCGGCGGGCGGGAATTTGCGCCTTGATATGTTACCGGCACTTCCTGTTCGCCGGCTGCAGTTCCATGACCTCCGCTGGGGGTCAAATCAAAGTGTCTGTTATAGAAAAACGAGCCGGCAAATCTATGCTCATCTTCAGATATTTTGTAGCTTGTACCCTCAACTTCAACATACTAAATTCTTGTGAATTGTATCTGCACCCTACTATAGGTTTTGAGTCGTCGAACCACCTCATCTTGACTAGTTTTATTGTATGAACGTAAAGAAATCCAAGGTCAAGTTGGCTTAATTCATCCACAGCGTGAATTCCCCAGGGACGGACAAGCACAGTAAATTTGACCGATATGTTGGTAATTGATCTCGGCTGACTTGAACTGTAACATTGTCGTTACCATCTGACCCGCCGTTACCATGGCAACGGCCGCCTAGACCGCTCCCTATGCTTAAGTATAGGACTTAGTGCGGTCTAAAGCCCGCTCGACTCCCCCCCCCTTTTTCCGCCCTAAAAAAGACAAACCTCCAACCCCAATCACTCAGAACGGTAGAATGTGGTCTGGCAAGCTCCTTATAACAGAAAAAGTCAACCAGAATATCAAGTTTGTTGAGATAATGAGACCAATTAGCGGCCCCTCAGATAGTCCTTGTACAGTGCCGACACCTGTGCTAGGCGCCAAAGTGCAAAGTTGGCCATATCTCAGGAACCATTTGGATTTCTGCTCTAAAATTTGGTACGGTTTTGTATCTTGACTAGTTTTATTGTATGAACGTAAAGAAATCCAAGGTCAAGTTGGCTTAAGGTCTCATAACACAGTAATTATCCGCGACCCCCGTCCCCAAAAGTAGTTCGGGTTAAAATAGTGCATCGCGGTACTTGCAAAGGCCGTATTTATTCTTCCGTGCACGACAGCGAGGTGGAATCTGTGGTGAATAGTAGAGGAATACATCGGCGTTCATACTGTATAAGTTGGATTACGTCGCTTTTTCGGCGGGCGGGAATTTGCGCCTTGATATGTTACCGGCACTTCCTGTTCGCCGGCTGCAGTTCCATGACCTCCGCTGGGGGTCAAATCAAAGTGTCTGTTATAGAAAAACGAGCCGGCAAATCTATGCTCATCTTCAGATATTTTGTAGCTTGTACCCTCAACTTCAACATACTAAATTCTTGTGAATTGTATCTGCACCCTACTATAGGTTTTGAGTCGTCGAACCACCTCACTTTGGGGTCCTTAACCATGTAAATCCCCATACCCGAAAAACTGTGTTCTGAGACCTTCATCCACAGCGTGAATTCCCCAGGGACGGACAAGCACAGTAAATTTGACCGATATGTTGGTAATTGATCTCGGCTGACTTGAACTGTAACATTTTCGTTACCATCTGACCCGCCGTTACCATGGCAACGGCCGCCTAGACCGCTCCCTATGCTTAAGTATAGGACTTAGTGCGGTCTAAAGCCCGCTCGACTCCCCCCCCCCCTTTTTCCGCCCTAAAAAAGACAAACCTCCAACCCCAATCACTCAGAACGGTAGAATGTGGTCTGGCAAGCTCCTTATAACAGAAAAAGTCAACCAGAATATCAAGTTTGTTGAGATAATGAGACCAATTAGCGGCCCCTCAGATAGTCCTTGTACAGTGCCGACACCTGTGCTTGGCGCCAAAGTGCAAAGTTGGCCATATCTCAGGAACCATTTGGATTTCTGCTCTAAAATTTGGTACGGTTTTGTATCTTGACTATTTTTATTGTATGAACGTAAAGAAATCCAAGGTCAAGTTGGCTTAATTCATCCACAGCGTGAATTCCCCAGGGACGGACAAGCACAGTAAATTTGACCGATATGTTGGTAATTGATCTCGGCTGACTTGAACTGTAACATTTTCGTTACCATCTGACCCGCCGTTACCATGGCAACGGCCGCCTAGACCGCTCCCTATGCTTAAGTATAGGACTTAGTGCGGTCTAAAGCCCGCTCGACTCCCCCCCCCCCTTTTTCCGCCCTAAAAAAGACAAACCTCCAACCCCAATCACTCAGAACGGTAGAATGTGGTCTGGCAAGCTCCTTATAACAGAAAAAGTCAACCAGAATATCAAGTTTGTTGAGATAATGAGACCAATTAGCGGCCCCTCAGATAGTCCTTGTACAGTGCCGACACCTGTGCTTGGCGCCAAAGTGCAAAGTTGGCCATATCTCAGGAACCATTTGGATTTCTGCTCTAAAATTTGGTACGGTTTTGTATCTTGACTAGTTTTATTGTATGAACGTAAAGAAATCCAAGGTCAAGTTGGCTTCATCCACAGCGTGAATTCCCCAGGGACGGACAAGCACAGTAAATTTGACCGATATGTTGGTAATTGATCTCGGCTGACTTGAACTGTAACATTTTCGTTACCATCTGACCCGCCGTTACCATGGCAACGGCCGCCTAGACCGCTCCCTATGCTTAAGTATAGGACTTAGTGCGGTCTAAAGCCCGCTCGACTCCCCCCCCCCCTTTTTCCGCCCTAAAAAAGACAAACCTCCAACCCCAATCACTCAGAACGGTAGAATGTGGTCTGGCAAGCTCCTTATAACAGAAAAAGTCAACCAGAATATCAAGTTTGTTGAGATAATGAGACCAATTAGCGGCCCCTCAGATAGTCCTTGTACAGTGCCGACACCTGTGCTAGGCGCCAAAGTGCAAAGTTGGCCATATCTCAGGAACCATTTGGATTTCTGCTCTAAAATTTGGTACGGTTTTGTATCTTGACTAGTTTTATTGTATGAACGTAAAGAAATCCAAGGTCAAGTTGGCTTAATTCATCCACAGCGTGAATTCCCCAGGGACGGACAAGCACAGTAAATTTGACCGATATGTTGGTAATTGATCTCGGCTGACTTGAACTGTAACATTGTCGTTACCATCTGACCCGCCGTTACCATGGCAACGGCCGCCTAGACCGCTCCCTATGCTTAAGTATAGGACTTAGTGCGGTCTAAAGCCCGCTCGACTCCCCCCCCCTTTTTCCGCCCTAAAAAAGACAAACCTCCAACCCCAATCACTCAGAACGGTAGAATGTGGTCTGGCAAGCTCCTTATAACAGAAAAAGTCAACCAGAATATCAAGTTTGTTGAGATAATGAGACCAATTAGCGGCCCCTCAGATAGTCCTTGTACAGTGCCGACACCTGTGCTAGGCGCCAAAGTGCAAAGTTGGCCATATCTCAGGAACCATTTGGATTTCTGCTCTAAAATTTGGTACGGTTTTGTATCTTGACTAGTTTTATTGTATGAACGTAAAGAAATCCAAGGTCAAGTTGGCTTAAGGTCTCATAACACAGTAATTATCCGCGACCCCCGTCCCCAAAAGTAGTTCGGGTTAAAATAGTGCATCGCGGTACTTGCAAAGGCCGTATTTATTCTTCCGTGCACGACAGCGAGGTGGAATCTGTGGTGAATAGTAGAGGAATACATCGGCGTTCATACTGTATAAGTTGGATTACGTCGCTTTTTCGGCGGGCGGGAATTTGCGCCTTGATATGTTACCGGCACTTCCTGTTCGCCGGCTGCAGTTCCATGACCTCCGCTGGGGGTCAAATCAAAGTGTCTGTTATAGAAAAACGAGCCGGCAAATCTATGCTCATCTTCAGATATTTTGTAGCTTGTACCCTCAACTTCAACATACTAAATTCTTGTGAATTGTATCTGCACCCTACTATAGGTTTTGAGTCGTCGAACCACCTCACTTTGGGGTCCTTAACCATGTAAATCCCCATACCCGAAAAACTGTGTTCTGAGACCTTCATACAGTAGACGGAACCAGCCTCACGGAAAACAGGGATATCAAATAATTTGTCAGTTTGTACCGTATCGATAAGTCGCTATTCCTGACATGGGAATGCTTACAAGCTGATATTGTGTCTGCCAACCTGCGGTGCGGCCGATTTTCTCTGGTAGCTTCAAATTGACAGCGATAATCCCGGGGCTGCCGACAAACAACACAAGTGCCAGCGCAAGGTCACCAAAAATTCCCCGCACCAAAGCTGCTTGGAGTGGCCAGACATTGTGTGGCAAAGGTGAGTCTCTACCATCTATCCTTGCACAATTTTGTGTCTCTGGCATCCTTTGTAAACTCAACCTCCTTGGTAAACTATTTTCTCCGTATTTTCTTACAAACAGTCGCCGTATCGGGGCGAAATTTATGTAAGTTGTTGGGGGGAGGGGGGCAAAGCTTGTTTTGTGCGGAGGAGACATGAACCGCAAATACCATGACGTTTTTAACAAAACCAACGTAGAATTTCAATATTATAACATATGTTTCAATTTTGATTGGATTGAAAATCTGGGAGGGGCGACAAAATTGTGCTACAAATCTGTTTCAGGGCTCAAAATACCACCTACATATGCATGTTAGTGCAGGTAAAATTGGAGTTTTTTCAGGTATTTCTGGTGTCTACCTGCACCTATATTAAAATTGCACTGGTCCATATACTAGGTTTTATACATAAATGTCCTGGAGATGTAGGTGGATTTGATTGTTATTAGCTCAGCATTGACTGTTACCACCTATTAAGTATATATAAAAAAATGGTTCCTGAACAATTTTAGTATGATCCATACTTTCAAAATTCAGAATGGCGCAGGTTAAATTTGTCTGGTGTAGGTAATTTTCAGTGTTACCTGCACCAGTGCAGGTATGCAGAAAAAAGTATTTCGAGCCCTGGTTTTAGATCCAGCGTCGTGTGTACACTGCTGTGCTAATTTTTAGCAGGGCCAATACTTAAAATCAGTCAAGTCTAATTTTCCTGCTTGTAATGATATGGACAATAGTAAACCGTTACAGTAATGTCCTGATCTTATCATCAGTTAGGCCTGGATGATGTATGCATGGGCTGGCATTTTTGCTGGAAACCTTTACAGTTACAAGGATGGCAATGTAAATGTAAATGTAAAATTTTCCTGCAAAAATGCCAACCCATTCATACGTCATCCAGGTGTAACAGTACTGTTCAAGTACCGCCAACCGACCATGCAAAATGGCTTTGAGCCTTTTGGCATAATCAGTTGCGCACTTGGTTTTGTGAGTTTGGCTGCCCGGGTCCAGTGTGATAGGTCGCAGATTCGAATCCCGGGGTTGAGCTTGCGGTAAAAACTGTTCTACTCGCCTCTAGCGTTTCACAGGACTAATCATGATTAAAATTTAAGTGTGCCTATTGTTATTTCTGTGTCATGGATTCAATCTTATCCCTCAATACAGTGGTTCGACGAGGGCGGTGAATTCTAAAGCACACCTTAGAGATGGGAGTGGGAAGGCATCACACCTTCGTCAGTTGACCCCCATCAACCACTGCAGACAGCCTTGATGACTTGGACTACAGTGATGAAGACAGTGAGTTGTGAAGCAGTAACATGTTTAAAGATTATGCCACAGAATAATAATAAAAATATGTGGTGATTGCAGTCTTTCAGTAGTATCTAATACACTTTATGGAAAATGTAAGATGTTGCAACTGTAATACTGTATATACACGGTACACCGTATGGAAAGCTCAAGACGGTGATATCTAAAGCCTTAGTAAAGGAAGTTGCATAACTCTATTGTCTATAGTATATACTAGTGATATAGTAGTAATTGTGGTACAACATGTTGTATCTGTCATAATTTACAGAGAAGACAAATCACTATTATACACATTGTTTTTGTCATCTGCTCCCTTTCTTCACAACTGCTATTGAAGCTCCAAACCCATTCTGTACAGGGTGTAGTTCAAACTTGGGTGTAGATGGTAATGTAACAGATCCAATTTCTTCTCTCTTCATTGCTTTTGTAACTTTCAGAATCATCTCAACAGGCATGTAACCAATAACTTTCCAGTGGTTTACCAAGGCATCGATTTTAATAGCATTTCTGTCCTAATGGTTGTCCGGTTCAAAGTCCAATCTAACTGGAACAGGCCTCATGTTGACTAACATTTTGTCTTTTACAGCTGCAAGAGTGTCTTGGTATTTCCTTTCTCGTGTCAAGCCGCGCTGTTCAATGGTGGCTGCCTCCAATTCTTCATCATCATCACTGTCTTCACTCTCTACTGGAGATGGATGGGAAGTGGCTGATGCAGGAGTGAGGGAGCCACTAGCTGGGCAGCAATATGGACAGTCTCCATAATCCAGCACCGGCATGTTCTCAGGGGTATGGATGCCAGACTGACTAAGAGTTGGCACAGTCAGTGGGACTTTTGTGATGTGCTCCCATTCCCATATGCATATTGCAGTTGTTACGGCACTGCAGGAGAACTTCCGTGTTTGATATCTTAACTTCTGGACATGCTATATGGCTATCCTTTTCAAATAGTGTATTTGGTATATCTTATAAGTAATTGGTGAAGTGTTGATCCCCTAGTGGCTTCTTTTGGAACTACAGGGGCCAATTTAGTGTTGATAGCTTACATTATATATGTTATATCAGGAAAATGTGACTTGCTCAATATTACTGTCCCATTGAGGTAGCCAGAGAAATATGGATTTCTTTTGTCAGGAATAGCCTTCTTGACACAGTACAAACTGACAATGTTGCAGCACAAAAATTAACATTCCTGTGCAAGTGGGTCAAGTCTGTATGTATATTTTGTATACTGAAACATAGAGGGTTTGTCTTGTAAATATGTTTCTTGTACATTGCAACATACAGTATTACAGGTGTAACATCTTACTTGAGCTTTCCGTACAGTATATAGATTTTGATACAAATACAGTTGAAAGCAACCAATTCATATTGTACTGTTGAACAACCGTTAAACATATACTGTGTTACCGTCAATCACAATATTTACATAAAATCTCAAGAATATGAAGCAACAGAGAAAACTGTACTGAATGATTGCAACCCCTACATATCAGTGTGGCATAGCTTTAAATATACTACTGTGTTGTACCAATAAAGGAAGAACATGAGATGTAAAAGCCTCTGTAAATACAACATGTCTATCTTAACTAGAACCACTGATACACATACACTTGTCAGTCTCCAACTGTTGTTGGGGATAAGTGTATGGAAACAACCTACATTGAAAAAGTGCACTTGATTGTATTACGGCAATAAATAATTGAAGTCATTCTGTGAAATTGTCTTCATTTTATTATTTATTTGTCAAAAAACAGAACTTGTTACACAACACTGCTTAAAGTCTTCACACCACCCAATGTAGAAAGAAGGTTGAAAACAATGTGCATAGTTTTGCGTATATTATTCAAGAAAACAAGGGGTACTTGTATGTTTGTGTATATATCAAAATATGTACACACGTGTCGAGTTCAAAATATAAGAATTGTTCAGTAGACGTGAATGTGCACCTGTATCTTCATTCACTGGTGGCACACCCACTGCAAATTTGTGGAATCTCTGCTCTATCCATATATTCCATAATTAAAATCTGCATACACAAACATTGGTATATCCATACATTAGACACTATATAGATACTATGGGATCTCTGAGTTAGAACTAGCGGCATCTGTACAGCTGTCTTCTGGCTGTGTGGACGTGGACATCTCAACAAGGGTATATCATTTACGTGTTGTTCTCCTATATGGGCCCGGGTTGAAAAGAGCACAAAAATACGGAAGACCGTGTTGTCTATGGCTAAGCTGTCACAAAACCGGCCAGACATAACTTAAAATGTGCGACATGCAACTGAAAATCACAAAAAAATAGTTATCTATTAAAGCTACGTGCCAGGGAGACATCAACGCCGACAGTGAACAACCGTGTAGATATCGTTTACACAACGCAGCCATAGCCCCCCTCCCCCAAATCTCAAATTTCTCAGCAAAATGTGGGGACTTTAGATTATCACGGCACCCAACGCAAGCTAAGACATCATAGTACATGTTAAACATACTGAAAACCTAAGGTCCCCACGATTTTTAGTAACCGAGGCGAAGATTCCGTCCGGGAGCGTCATGAAATTAGCAAATATCTTGATGTTTACGTAACGCTGTTCGAAGATAAAATGCCCAATTCTAACGTATAAAATACATGTTGCCTCCAAAGGAACACATAAATAGAATATTCATTGCCTCTACGAAGACACTAAAAAACAATAGGCCCCTAAAACTGCACAGCCACGGAGCAGAAAGCCCTAAAAGTGGGCAAGACTGGAAATCACCTTCAGCCACACATGACACACAACCGGAAGTCAGGGGTCAAAGGTTAAATTGCATTCTGGGTAACCCCGGATGCCTCCTCTGCATTATATCCCTTGTTAGCCTTTCTTATTTTGCTAGAATGTATCACAGAACCTTTGTCAGTTACCTTTTTGTTTATTTAGAACACTGTTTAGAATACCTCTGTAGTTACCTACCATGTTTACTTTAGAACACCTTAGCCGTTACTTTTTTTGTTTATTTAGAACGTAAGAAGTATTCCTTATTCCGCAGAGTTGTAAACTTTTATTTTTATTTCACTGAAGAAGAACGGCGGATGCCGTTTGAAACGTCTGAATTAAATTTGATTTATCCAGAAGAAGAGATTCAACTTTCATCTATTCTTTAATGTTATATGAGTTGTGAACAAACCTTTCAGTAAGTTTAATTTATTCATCTTTAAATCGTAGCTGACAAGAATGGATGTCTTGCAGACATGTAATCAAAACGTGTTTTGCAAATTTCAAAGTAACGGAATTGTAATGTGTATAACAACAATATAACGTAGGGAAATATATGAAAACTGAAGCTGCTCTGAATTTATTGATTGGTCGCTTTAAATGTTATATCATAATGTCTTAACGGACAAGAGCAGAGAGTTAGAGAGAAACACTATCAAGCTAGAACTACTGTGTGTACTATCTACAAAAATAAACCAAGGAGAAACGTGTATTAGTTCCGGTTATACGACCGTCCTTATATACCCCTGTCACATTATTATCCACGATCTTCGGGCGTATCGATGGAAGATCGGTCATATTTAAGATCGACTGATAGTTGCGGGCATTTTTCAACTGAAAACCGTCCCTGTCACATATAAGCCATGCTTTGTACCCACTCCTAGAGCCCAAGTACCAATTTGTTTATATTTAAGAAGCTCTTGAATGGAATTTTAATAATTTCATAAAGTTGACGAGAACCAAATTTTTGTATTCATAGTGCGTAGAGCTCGCTCCTTGGAGCTGGAGGGCTGCACGAGCAACCTCCATGAGCAACCTCCATGGAGGAGCTCCACAGAGCTCCCTCATGGAGGTTGCTAGTGCAGCCCTCCAGCTCCACATACCCAGAGCGCAGAGCTGAGCGAGCTACCTCTACGCACTATGAATGTAAACATTTGGTTCACGTCATCTTCAACAAATTGGTAGTCGGACTCGAGGAGATATCGTAATGGACAGACATACACAGGGCGCAGGGCTGAGCGATCGAGCTACCTTTACGCATTATGAATGTAAACATTTGGTTCACGTCACCTTCAACAAATTGGTAGTCGGGCTCTAGGAGATATCGTAATGAACAGACATACACAGAGCGCAGGGCTGAGCGAGCAACCCTACGCACTATGAATGTAACAATTTGGTTCACTCTACTCTACTCTACTCTACTCACGTCACCTTCAACAAATTGGTGGTACTATCACATGTACTATATCCAAGAAAATGTTTTTTCTCTTCAACGGATGTTGGATCGCGGAATAGCGAGAGGGGGATAATCTCCAACCAGATCCACGGTGCGTAATGTATAGTATCAAACTTACCGTACCGTAGGTTTGACTCCCTTAGCCGGCTATACTCCTTGGCCAGCTTTGATACTATCTTATCGCACCGTCTGCTTGGAGATTGGAGGGGGATAAGTAGTCGGAAGTTATCGGCTCGCTCCCTCCCAGGGGCCCTATCTCAAAAGAATACATAATTTTGTTTGTATGCCAGAATGCGCGGAAATTCGCACTTCCATGCTAATCCGTGCTGTTACCCACGCTCTTACGCAGCGCCGCAAAGAAGCCATAGGTTTAGATTGTGGGCTAATAAATCCACAAATAAAACTTTATGGAATCCAAAGCTGTCATTTTGTTTCGGTCCAGGTTCCCAACTTGCATAAACGAAATGTGCTTAGAACACATGTCTCTTGTGCGATCAAGCACGGGTAGAACGAACGAAGAACAAAGAAGCAGACGAAGAGAAAAGAAACTCGTGGTGCATATTTTGCTAATTACATATTGACAAAAATGTACCAATTTCCAACTGTATGAATGAAAACGAGATAACGCTCACAGACAGTATGCCAAACAAATGTAGACCAGCCGAGTAACTTTTACTGGGGATGGCTCCATTCTGTCAAAGGGGTGCCAATTCTGACGAACACACAAAAACAACACGTACATGTTGTTTTTCACTTTAATGTCTACGGACATACAGATACTGCGGAGAAATATCGATTGGAAAAATGGATAAAACAAAGGTAATATCGTAGTATGGACATCTGCAAGGTAATAATATCTGTATAAAACCCCTGCAGGTACGTCTAAGTGGAAAAACCGAAACAGGCAAATACACACCTGGATGGGGTGTTCATCTACTCTCCAAGTAGAGGTTGAGTCGCGGAGTAGTAGTCGGAAAAATTACACGGACGCTCTTTTTCTGACTACTACTAATCTCCGCAAATCGGTATATAAAGATCCTTGGTATATAACAGTATGCAAGAAGTAAACTGAGTATCCAACATAATGGCTGTTGTTGCAAAACTCTCACCTTCTTCAACCCTTGCTCGTACTCACCAAGGGTTGGATATCAAAACCTTAAAGTTTAAGATTTATAGATAGCAAATTGTACTTTGACTTTATCACGCTACCGGACTACATGTATATGACCCACTCTCCAAGCCTGCATGTACAGGTTGGTGACTTTCTACGTATACCATGTCGGTAGGACCATCGAGAAAAAGTGACATTGAAGAAGGGTCTGACCCTCTTCTACACCAACCTCTGCTTGGAACGTCCAAGGACGTCTCATATAACGTCCTTGGAGTGTCATAGGCCAGTTAGCCAGCTGCTTCCGGCGCCAGTGTTCTGGGGGTCTAATTCGGTTCGGTTTAAATGTATACCAACAAATCATGCCTTGTATACCAAACTGAAGATATTGTTATTCAATAAAAGGAATTCTCCACCTTAATTAGCAGCAAAACAAAATTCCGCAGAAATTTTTTGAAATAGAATTTGTATTTAGTGCGAAACTTGAATTTTCCTTATCTTACATGATTTATCTTAATTAGCACTAATTATCTATGTCAAATCAAGTAAAAACATCCCTAACAGATTATGAAACAATATTCTTTTTTTTTTCAACATAAATGACGTTTGTAATACATCGCAAGATAATCACTGGAGCCTCGTTATGCACTAACGACATCTAGCGGTTTGTATAAAAACATCAGGAGAATTTCAGATCCGCTCGATATTGAAAAGTAAATAAATGAACAAGAAAACAAACATGAAGTCGTGTGAGTGGCAAACCTACTTTTTAAAAGTTTATTCATATTAGAATCCTAGCAGACAAGAACACGATATCTTGCTGACATGTAATCACAACAAGGTTCACAAAATTCAAAGTATAACGGAGTTGTAATTCGTCTTTACATCCTAGCCCTTTGCATATCGATTCATACTTACGTTATGTAGCCTGTTTTCCAGCAGATATCTTCAGTTTTCCTAACGAAAGGCAGTGAATGCTTTCTGAAACGTCTGACCGCTTCCAAAATCATATCCAGTTACTTGTGATAATCGCTTTTTGGAGTAACAGAGTTTTTGCTGTGTGTAATATGCATGCAACGTAGCTATAGATAGGTCTATCAAAACCGAAGCTGATTCAAATTTCAATATCCTATCATGATATCTTTACCGGGTAATACAGAGAGCTGGGGAGAAACATTGTCAATCTGGAACTTCTGTTATGACAATATCGACTAAGATTGTCGATATTGGCCCAGGCCTAGAAAGAAAATACTATATTTCCGATTTGCCGACGTTCCACAGCAAAATCCTGCCGACCCTAGCCTTTTTGGTTGACCGGTCACACTATAGCAAGGCTAGGGATATAAAATTTTCGTAACAAAAATGTTGTAGAATCGTTTTCCAGCAGTTTTCCTTAGTTCATAAAGCATTGAAAACTGTATTTACTTACCATAAGTATATCTATATCGTTAGAATACGATGTTGGAACTACTAATTTCCTAATCCATGATTAGTTTGGATGACTTATTTTCGGCCAAAATCCAAAACAAGAAGGAAAAAGAATCTCTGCCTTAAAGTCCATTTTCAGGGCCGTGATCATAAACATATCGGTGTTTTTAAGATCTCACAAAGGCGGAAGCACAGCTGAACACAAACAACTCAAGGTCATTGTTTTGACATTAAACGTGCAGTCGGTACGTATTCAAATTACTCGAACTCAAAGGACAAATCAACGCCCGCCATTTTCTCTCTGTTGATGTCGTCCAGGATTTTACTCTGCTCAGGACTGAGGGAGTTTTTCCAGTCTCCAACTTTTCCTGCAGAAACGGCATCAACAAGCTATCAATGAATTATAAGGAAACTGTTTCAATCTTTGGGAGACTTTTTTTTTTGCACACCTCTTTATCTTCCAATTGCTTAAACATCAAATACACTTGCAATGTACATATTCATATAACTGTTTTTTTTTATACAACAACAACAATGGTACATTTGTCAACCACTAAGACTAGTGTTTGTACAGTCGAGTACTATTGCAGATGGAGGGATAACATATACTGGTGTGCCTGGACGAATTACATGTGTAACTTAACATGCAGTACATGGGCAGTGGAACAGTCAGGAAAGACGAATACATGTAGTACATTTGTCAAAATACTGGGAGACTTTGTAATGCCAAGATTAAAGTGGTTACATCACCAAAATTCAACATTTTCTTGATTACATGTAGCCATAACAGTATTATTCAATGTACATATTATTTAGATACATGTGGTTTGGTGTCATAGGTGACGTATGCTCTTTAAAAATTGCTTAAATCGTGTTTTGCAAGAGCTTGGAGTAAAAAAGGGGCCTGACCACAATTTCTCCACCTTTTGCTCTACTGCTTATAGGGTCACGTGTATGATGTGACGTCATAGAACAACCTCCTAAACAACAAATGATTACAGTGCGAATAGCCATTTCTTTTTAATCTAGTTTCAATTAAGATCAATTGTCGTTTCTAAAAAGGTGCGTCTTACATTAATTTAATTATTGCTGTATTAAAAACGTACATTTTTTCATATTGATGTTTTAAAGTGTATGCTCAGTTGAAATATGTTTTCACCACACTTGTATTGTACTGTTTATGCATTTCAGTTCCTGGCTGTGAAGTATCACGTTTTGATAAATCATTCATTTATTGATCTATTCGGATTTCTCAATATCTTGTCAAAAATTTATGGAACTTCCATTTTTTCGGTGCGTTAGAAATTACAATATTTGTTCCAAGGGTATTTTGCTTTCTGAGAGGTAAATATTACATATTGACCAATAAAGAAGAAGAAAAAAAATAAAACACGGCAAACATACCTTTTCGCATGAACTCAAAACCATCTTTCCTTTGGTCCTTGAACGCTTCATCCCGAGAGAAGTTTGTAGCGTCGTTGTCCTTCATGGCAGAGAAGGTACAGTTGGCCACCACCTCATCAATGCGCTGGTCGGACAGAGTCCTGCCCAGGAAGTCAGCAATCTTCACCACGTTGCCACGTAGGTCCTCCCAAAGAAGAGAATACAAAATCAATGTTGTGATTTCCAACAAAAATGGATTTTCTAATCAGGGGTAAAAATTACTAAAATAAAGGTGATATCTCACTGCACTTGGAGCACCGGTACGGTAATGCGGTGTTCGTTCACTGTGGCACTGTTGTGTTATTTTATTATAATGATAATTACTTTTTTACTATTGCAAAACAATTGTACGGGGTACAAAGTATGGCATCTACATAACTACAGTCCTATAGCTTAACTTAAGGCTTATCTAACTAACAAAGGAGTTGTAGTGTGGGATACGTTTCTTACAATCATTGAAGGCTTTTACAATCACCTCAAACACGGGACCTCCATTTAGTGTCCTTTTAGAGGGACGTCCCAAACCGAAGCTAGGTACTCATTCCAAGTGTGTATAGCGCCTCTCCCAAAGATCATGTATCAACAGATTCCAACCTAAGAAATCTTGGTTTTGTGCAAAACGACCTTCCATTACGCCCATTACGCCACAGGGCCCCAAGTTGGCGTTTTGCATGTTGCATATAACAAGAAAGAGCAGCAGCTGTATTTAGATATATTATTTTAGATATGTCAAGCTTACCCGCTTCAAGTCTTCAAACTTGAGGAAGAGCACGTTGTTGTCATCCTTGTGACGCCAGTACTCCGGGACGACGTCCCACCAGAATCCAAAGGCAGCTGTGGAGGAACAAGTATAGTTGTTAATTTAAAAGCGGACTGTTCAAAATTTAAACTGCGAAATGTTGCGAGATACGAAATTCCATTCTGTAGATGCGGCACATTCGCAACCTCGCTGCATTAATTTGTGATAACAACAACAATGGAAAAGCATTATTCTAGTCTACCATATATTATTCTATTCTATTCTATTCTATTCTATTCTTTTCTATTCTATTCTAGTCTATTCTATTCTATACTTATCTATTCTATTCTATTCTATTCTATTCTATTATATTATATTATATTATATTATATTATATTATATTATATTATATTATTGTCTATTCTACTCTATTCTATTCTATTCTATTTAAATTACTGACCAAAGCCCTCTTATTATAATATTATATCAAAATCAAATAAAGGAGAGGAATAAAGAAAAAAAAACATAAAATAAATTTACTTGTGTTTGTGCATTTAAATACAATTGCTACTATACATACACAGTGCTTAAAGTATTGTTATTGTAATCAACCTTGCTCAGGGTTGATGAATTCTTCGAAGTTTTCATCAAACGTCCCAGATGGGATGAATTTGAAGCCCTCTCTCATCTTGTGCCAGGAAACCACCACGTCTTTCACATTTCTTGCACAGTAGATGATCTGGAAAGTGAGAATTATTATGTTTATCCTCAAGGAAGGGGAACATGTTGTTTTTCTGCCGTTGAGTTGAGTCTATTTAGATGACCGACATGTATGGTCCCTAATATGGCTCGGCAAAAAGGACACTGTCAAATGCAAATGCACAAAACAGATGTACACAATCATGTATACACCATCCTCCTAGTCCTACGCAGGGACATCCAACACCCAAACTGCCTGTCTGGATGTGCCCTGCTCTTTCAACCGTCACTCTTAGTTGCTGTGGACGCCCCCCCCCCAAAAAAAAACCAGCTGTCAGCCAATCAGAGAACAGGCTTTCCGTTTTCAAAAGCTGTCTCGCATGTATAAGGGTCAGCTCATTAATATTTATGA
>NC_049990.1:16829414-16872726 GCF_000003815.2 Branchiostoma floridae | reverse complement strand
TGCGTAGAGGATGGTATACACAATTATTACCATTTCTTCTTACGTTCCAAACTACCAAGTTTTTGTCCCCTTATACCTCCATGAAACAGTTTAATCAAATTGATTCGACATCTATATAATTTATGTATATGACTAACTAGCAAATGTCACAAGTATGAAGCCCCTATGATTTACCAGATAAACTATGCAAATTAGGGTCTACTGTACAAACCTTCCCCTTCCCCTCCCGAGCATCCTTGGGTAGCAGGCGATACGGCAGGTGTGTTTTCATTAGGCGGGGAGAGGGGGCGTCCTTCAGGATCTTGGGAAGCGGCTCCCCCGTCCCAGACATGTCCATAGTCTCAAACCATGGCACCCGGACGAAGATCGGGACTTTGTTCACTTCGCTGAGATCACCCTCGGTGGAGAGTAAAGACACAATCTGCTGTACCCATGTTGTGCCTGGTAAAAATGGTATAAAAAGTAAAGATAGTCTCACAGCCTTTTTAATACCGAGTTAGGTGTCCTATCTACAAAACGTGACGTCACAGAAGCGTTAGACCGCCATTCATTGGCTAGAGTTTGATAGTCGAAATCCATTGCATTGGAGTCGCAGTTTAGCTTTACAAAATGACTTTTACCGACACAAATTCAAGCCTCTTGTTGTGTAAAGCTAAGGGCTCAACCCGTCGTGCGTGCAATTTGCAATTGTCCGTACGTTTTTTTTTGGGGGGGGAGGCCAAGTCCGCCACGTATTTCTAAAATCCGCCGCCCGATTGCAGACAATTTTTGCCTGCACGTAAAGTTTTATGGCGTGTCTTCGTGCTACAAAACCCGTCGGAGTTCGTACGTATAGACAACACGTATTTGCACGTACGGCGGGTTGTGCCCTTAGCTTTAGATAGATGAAAGGTTATGCTACAGCGCTAGTGGAAACGGGAGGATCGAGTGGGCACGAGTTCGATTCCTGACTAGTCCTTGCGAAATTATCTTCGAATTTACGCCTGAATGAAGAACTTCATTCGGGCGTAAATTAAAACGGGTACCTGACTTCGATCGGGGAGGTGTAAAAGGTAGTGAAAAGAGAGGGTTTGGCCCCACCTTCCAATACTGTGCCCTAAACATGATGGTAGATAACAACACACTGGTCCTGCATCCTCTAAATGGCTATGAGGCCCTTACCTTACCTGGCATAGAATACTCGATAAAAGTATTTTAGATTTTATCAGGGATTCTTAACGAGCGGTCACTGGTATCTAATAAAAGCTGTGGTACGTTTGCTGCGTCGCTGGGGCCGGATGAAACGGAGCGATCATCTTGAGTTTCACCAATTTAAAGGCAACCTAAGCAATATAACAGCGTTAAAAGAGGAAACATTCAGGATAAAGCAATCTGTATGAAATTGATATCTACTGCATTGTATTCTAACATTTACATCATCATTTCATACTTTGAGCGGTTAAAAATGGCCTAGCAGAGACAAGTTGTACGAGGATATTCTTTGTTATTGCCCCCCCCCTTGTGCGACTTGTTTATGCGCCGTTTTTAATGACTCAGTTTATGAAATGATGACGTAAATGTGCTAAGTTAGTGCATTAAATGTCAATATTATACAGATTGCATAATTCCACTTTCAACGATCTAATATTGCTTAAGTTGCCTTTAAAACGATGCCTTCTATGCTTATGGTGTTTTGTTAGATTTTAAGTCATGCTTTCACGTTTTACATGATATTCCCTTAAAAAATTCATGGGTAACTCAAATCTACTTTTAGGACGTAGCGACGCCGAAATGCCTCTGCTACAGGGATATAAACGGTCAAAGTTCAGTTTAACGTTCCAACGAGTCAAAATGCCTAAGTTATAACCCCTAACGATGTAACGTCGTAGTCTGTATGAAAAAAAGGCTATTCATACAGCTTTCTATTAGCATGGACTTTAGACTGCACCATTCTTTCTCCATTCTACATGTGGAGCTGGGAACTGTAGTACTTTAAGGCTGGTTGGGGAGGTAAAAGATTGTTTAAGGAGAGGATGTAGGGATCTGACCTCCCAACACAGTACTCTGGACACCGTGGATAACAGCCCACTGCCCCTAAAGTCTCCAAAAATCCTTAACCTCAACCCTAGCCTTACCCCAAAAGCAAAAAAAAAAAAGATTACTTATTAAATTTTCTCGACTGCTTCAAACTTAGCAAAATCATTACCTGATTTGGCGTAGGCCGACACGAAAACGTCGTCGTCTCTGACTTCAAACGATTCCGCTAGTTCCACCGCCCGAAGGTCGGCAGCGGGAAAGAACCTGACGCCTTTAAAATGGAAAGGCGGGCTGAAAGATTCCGGGGAAATGTTGACACTCATGTTTAATTGTTACAGGGACGACTGGAAAGACTGGTATCGCTTCTCTAGATGCTGGTTATGTATATATATGTAGCAAAATTGCTTCGTCATGCTACGTGAAAAACAAACTAAGGATTTGCTGTACGAACAAATGTTTGCTCAGTTGTCGACCACACGGGCACAGGTAAGATCATTGTGTCAACAGAAGGCTTTAGAGCATTGTGTTTAAGTATTGCTGAGTTACATGACTTAGCAGAATGGTTTTTCATATGTACTGCAAAGTTCATGCTGTCTCATTTTGACTCGTAATGCTTTATGACTTAACATGTTATCGTATGGACTGAGTGGTGGTTACATGACGAAGCAAAATTCTTCCCCCATTCGTGCAAGCAAGTCACACTGTATGTACGTGAGCATGTGTGTGCTAGTATGTGTATGTGTTTGTGTGTATGTGAGTGTGTGTGTACTTGTGTGTGTGTGTGTGTTTGTGTGTCTATGTGTGTGTATTTGTGTGTGTGTGATTGTGTATCTGTGTGTGTGAGTGTATTTTTGTAAAAATTATAACTCAAGAAGCTATGGATATCGTAATGATCGTAATGTAGGTCTTGCTGATATCGATGTTTACTTTGAAATATTTGCTATCATTATCAATATGACCTCCTTTTGTCAATATTGGTAAAATCCTTATAGATCGTTTTATCAGTATAGTTTCAATAGAAATTAACAAGAAAAGTTTCTTAAAAAATCAAAATAGAATAACAAGTTTCTCTCTTGTATCTTAACTTGCCCTGGTGTCAAATGAAACTGTAAAAACACAAAAAAGCAAACAGGTAGGTATGCCAGCAACAGTTTACACCACCGTGACTCTGATATTAGAGTCGTAACCTGGCTTGGTAGTTACCACACAGTTGCGACATCTAGCGGTTTGTTGAGAAAGTTCAGCGTGATTGACAGATTGTGTTGTCCCTTCATTTCGTACAATAATGGCGGGACTAAAGATGTCACAACTGGCTTGCGCTTTTAGAAATCAAGAATCCAGACCATTCATCCAAACATTACACATTAAGAAGAAACGTTTTATTAAAGTTTACTTAGGTTATGTTGAACAGCATAAAATAGAATAAAAGATAGTAGTATAGTATACAAGAATTTAAACGCTATTATGTAAAACAGTATTGACAACATTTATACAAACCGTTAACTTAGTTTTTCTTATAAATACGAACAGTTATATGTGGTATTTTAGTAATTAGTAACGTTTAAAGTCACAGAAAATATATACCTTTGTGATCTCCGATGATCTTCATAAATGGTAATCAGTCTTGTAAGAGACTGCAAAAAAATCTAGTCAAGTGACCACGCAGTAGCGACACCTAGCGAGTTCCATAGGAACATCAGCGTAATAAAGTCGGATGTGATTGATACCCACTAGGGCTGGGTATCGGTACAGCGTACCGGTACAAAACCGGTTTTTCTTATTAGACCGGTCAAGAAAGACCGGACCTGAAAAAATTAGGTGCACCGGATGTTGGACCGATTAGAAAATTAACAGATTATTCAATCAGGCATTCACACGTTTTGGCGCTTGCAGGTGGAAGAAAATAAAAAGAGTGAAGTAGAGAAGAGTTTATAGTAATTCCTACCAAGTTTTACAGCCAATCGTACAGGTGCAGTTAGCGTTGAAGGATTTTAAAACGCCAGTGTAAGTCTAATTCTCCACCAAACAGATCTCTTTGTAGTGAAATGGACCATTGGTATGAGTCATACTGCATCAGGTCCAGGTTCAGGTCCGGACCTGATCCTTTGGACCTGAACCGGACCTGGACCTGAATTTTCTGTACCGGTACCCACCCCTAATACCCACCATTGCATAAAATGGTGGCGGAATATTAGAAATCAAACTGTACATCTCTAAACAGTTTGCGACCTTTTCTTGTCTGTCGAACAATCAACTAATTCTCTTGATTACATCATCTGTAATCTTTCCAGGCCTTCTAATATAGTGTTTGCTTCAAATCATTGCAGTTTTGTCACATATTACATGAAGGTTGGGTATGTGAGAATGGCTATCGATGTACAAATAAATACCAGATAGACAGTCCATCTGGGAGGTTCTATATTCCCGGAACTGGCGGCCATCTTGGTGTCCTCGCTCCCACGTATTTTCCGCAGGGCCACAGTTAGGGCTTTTTCGCTTGGTACGATGATGTCTGGTGTAACACCTGCAAATAAGAAAACGAATAAAAAAAAGAAAAGAGGCCATGGTCAACTATGTGTAGCAGTGACTTTTGGATAGAAGAGAGAGGAGATCAATCCATTACTCGAACAGTTTTGTTTTGGTACGACACAGGGGAAACTCTCAACAAGACTTTTAGTCGGAATCTACGACCCTCAGGTTTCAGTGAGTGTTGATGCGTTCTGATGTATATTGCTACTAGGGGTGTTACGGATTTTAACTTGAAAATTTATCTGTGTTGTCATTCTGGAACTTAATTTTTTCTTGATTTTTTTCGCTTAAGCCTTATAACTATGCCTGAACAGAGACGGTGGGCGCCATAGACTTCCTGCAACCTATGATGCACTGCTCACTGAGTCACGTGTTCTATTTGGATTCTGTTGGATATTACAGTTGAGCTAGTTCAAGAATGAGTTAGTGTTTTTTTTTTATGTTAAGTGTTTCCCCTGTGTTGGAACAAAGCTTAAAGTTACTCAAATATGGATTCTACCAACACAGATAAACCTTGATTTAAATAATTCCGTTACAACACAAATGAGTTTTTTGATTCGAATAAATCCGTTACCTTTGCCGCTCCAGCTGTCCTGGGTAATAGGGTTTCTCACTACGTTAGTCCGGGTCAGGAGGTGAACGTCCGTCTGGTCGATCGGGAACCACATTCCTGTAAACTCCTCACCGGCTACGGAGAGAGATTAGACGAAGTTATACTGTTTATCGGCTTTTATGAAGAGGTGGTAAAAGATAAACATATGAAAAAATTTCAATTCAGGGTATAAAATCTGCTGTTCAATAGATCTTCGTGACAGAGAAGACAAATGCAAGAGGTATACAAAATTTACATTTACAATTTTTGTCTTTTTTGGTACTTGGAACGTTGTTATTGATAAGTATCATGTCCTTGTTCAATTCAATTTGTAATGTCTCTATTATTGTCAGCAGGGCTAGCCCTTTGTAATAGCCACAGGCTAGTTGGGTAGCCCTGGCTGTGTGTGCTGAACAGCCAAACCAATAAACAAATAATAAATACAACTTTTACATTGTATTGGGCAAATTCCCGAATAAACATCCCGTCCTATGTAGAACCTGTCAAGTTTGTGTCATGTGTACTTTCACTTGCATCATATTCGAATAATTCAAACTTATAAGAAACACCTTTAAAGTTGTTCGTCTTGTAAACGGTTGTCGCCATTTGAAAAAGTCGCCTTGTATCAATTCTTCTTACGTTTGGGAACGGTCCAAAATTAATGCAATCGTGAATGCCATAATATCCATATGGACCTACACCGGTGCAATGGTGTTCTCTTGCATTCTGTAGGTCGCGAGTTCGATCCCCGGCCGAGTTACAAAAAAGACTTTTAGGTACTTGCTGAGTATCAGAGTTTAACACACATCACTACCAGCGTCCCAGCCCCCTGCTGTAGTGACCACAAATGTGTGGCTCAAGGGCTACAGAAATGGAGATGGCACCACGCCTAAGCATGAGACTGTACAGATGTACGGGCAACATTGTTTTTCTTTTATATGGCCCTACCCGTAGTTTCCCCGATGATGGTTGTCCTGTTGACCACCTGCATGGCGTAGGCGAACTCCTCCGCTTCCCTGCTGGTCCGGTTACTCGTCAGCAGGTACAGGGGCATGTCGGGAAATCTGATACCCCCTGGAACCTGAGAAGAAAAAAAGTAAGCTTTTTAGATTTCCCATAATGCTTTGCGACAGGGTGATCGTTGATTTGCGGAAATGTCGTAAAACTATTAGGTTTGGGTCATGTAAAGGAGCAAAAAAAATAATGAACATATGTATACAAATGTGTAGGCAAATTGAAGTGATCTTGAACTTTGACCTACACCACATGGCATCTCGACTGCACATGCGCACTAAGGACTGTACGATTACCAAAGTAAGTCGATGTAGGTTAGACATCCGAGTAAAAAATTGCGTTAAATATGAAATTATTAGACACTGGTGAAATGTAATGATTGCTATCTTTAAATATTTACGTCTGGATCTAAAGAGAGAGTGCTTATTCCAGTTGCTCGATTCTTTTGGCAATACATATGTATGTATATAATTTAATGCTAGTTCACCTTTATATGTGTGGTAACCTATATCCATTGTTTTCAGAAGCCTAGTATTTTGGAAAATCAAGTCAACGGACGCTGGTTTCAAACTGCATTATCAAAAAATATTACAATTTGAAACCGCCGTCCGTCAACTTTATATTCCTAAATATTTGTTTCGGATAAAGGTTACCGGGCCGCAGATAAAGGTGAACTAGCCTTACCTCCAGTAATGTCCAGTACTGGTTGACGCCGTCTCTGTAGTACACGTCCGACAGCGGCACGGATGGGGTGGCGTTGAAGAAGAAGGATGCCCAGTGGACCACACCTTCTCTATCTCCGCCCAGATTGTAGCGAAGGTCCAATATGATAGCCTGTAACATCAGGCAGTTACAAAATTACGCTGTTATATTTCTAACCTTTAAAACTGAACTCTTTTGTTCCATTTCAAAACTGTAAAATGAGAATATTTGAAAAGGAGATATGTTCGGATTTCTGACAGACAAATTTTACGGAATTTTCCCTAACTTTAGTTTTATCAATATGATTTCATTCCGTTTACTTGCTAAATCACATCTATTTTCTTACAGAAATTAGATCTTAGTTAAAGGAATGTCAAAAGCCGTTAGATGCAGGAATGTCAAAAGCCGTTAGATACAGGAATGTTAAAAGCCGTTAGGCACAGAAATGTCAATAGTCGTTAGATGCAGGGATGTTAAAAGCCGTTAGGCACAGAAATGTCAATAGCCGTTAGATGCAGGGATGTTAAAAGCCGTTATATATTACATGTATGTTAAAAGCCGTTAGATACAGGAATGTCAAAAGCCGTTAGATACAGGAATGTACAAAGCCGGTCTAGCTTAGATAAAAGAATGTCAAAAGCCGTTTGATACAGGGATGTTTAAAAAAGGCGTTAGATACAGTAATGTCAAAAGATAACGTGTTTCACCTTTGACTCATTCAGTGCCGCCATCTTGCTGAGGAAGAACTCCGTCATTTCCGGATCCGGTAAGATGATGTCAACGATATGTGACATAGACCTAATGGACACGTAACCGATATTCCCCTCCAGCATGGTGACGTTGATGTACCTCTCTCTATTTTTCCTGTTAGAAAAAGTTAAAAGAAAACATATGAGGTTATCCATAAGTTTTCTCACAGTTCCAATTGCGCATGTGCAGCGTAGTGCATTGTGGGTTAGATAAAAAAAATACATACATATAATTGGCGCATTAACAATGTATATCAATTCGGACACTAGTAGTATTACATTATTGTTAGAAAAAAGAAAAGAAGAAAACCAGTCAAACACACTTGAAGTTGTCTACAAAAGTGCTGAAGTTGAAGAACTCCCTTGGTACCGGTTCTTGAGTAGTGTTCTCGTAGACTCCGAAGTCCCAGACCTCGGGTATGAAAGAAAAAAGATATTGTAGATAGCGAAAACAAACCTTGTGAAGAAAAATGTATGTACCGTTGCGTAGCGTTAAGTTGTAATATGACACCTCGGAATACGTTACAAGTTGTAATATGTCTATGACACCTCGGAATACGTTACAACGTAAGCAATAAAGCAAATCTGGATTTTCCTTTATCAATTATGAAAAGTTAAAGAGAGGACAGAGAGAGAGAGAGAGAGAAAGAGAGAGAAAGAGAGAGAGAGAGAGAGACTGACTCAGCCACACACATTTTTATGAAGATAACAAAACGACACCCTCTCACCTTCATAGTCTCATCTCCTGTGATGTTTCGTAGTTCTGAGGTCAGTCCTGCCTCCATCCGCAAGGAGTCGCTCATGTCATCCTGTGGCCACGACTGAGATGAAACAAGGAGCGTAGAACGTCAACTTCATTACATTGATCTCATAGTAAGGACAGTGATGTACGTTTTTAAAAAGTCCCAAACTACAGAAATCCAAAGCTGGCAACACATATTATTGAACCATAGACTTTTAGAGCATAACTAAAGAAGTGTGTTATGTTTTGCGGTAGAGCGCATGAGACATTTTACAACTAGAGTTCCACGACCCCATACCTTCGCCAAATAATCCTACCTTTCTTTACAACTGCTGCTTTAATTGTTTATCATTGATTATGCAAATAAGGTTCTTATTTACATACATTGTATCAGTTGATCATCTCCTCTACCAGACACCAGACGTACACAATCTATTATGGCATTTTTTGATAATTTATGCAAATTAGACCCTCATTCGCATAATTAATGTTCAACGATGTTCACCCGTACATAACTTCCAAATGCTACAAGTAAGAAGTTACTGTCATTTACGGCAATAAAATTGTAGCATTTTCTCATTAATTATGCAAATTACGTATTTATTTTGCATAATATATATCAATCAATATTCTTGTCCTTCTCAGTTACAGGTGTCACATGTTGCAATGGTCCCATACTGGAACTGAGCATGTTCATAAAATTTCATAATTAATCATGCAAATTAGATAAATATTTGCATAATTAATATGTCATTATATGAAGCATCACTTAAGCTATCCACATACCAAAAATCATAACAATTCGTTAACCCCTTCTTGAGTTATTCCTGTTTAAAGTCTGACACTAAACCTGCCCTGCAGTTCCAAAACAAGCCACCAGGGGGCCCAAACCTACACCACTTACTCTCGGCATCAAGAGCTGTCTACCACTCAAAAATCATAGCCGCAGCATGTTCAGAACTCCAGATTTCAAACCAGGAAGTTCCGCTGCAGTACCGTAACAGGCTTCTAGGGGGCCCAAAATCTAATCGTTTCCAGGTCTCATCAAGACCTACCGACAAACCAAGTATCAATACAATCCATCCAGGCGTTCTTGAGTTATTCTGGTCTTCTACATACATAAAAACAAACAAACAAACGCTACCCAAAACACTAGAGTTCCACGACCCCATACCTTCGCCAAATAAGCCTACCTTTCTTTACAACTGCTGTATTAATTGTGTTTGTCATTGATTATGCAAATAAGGTTCTCATTTGCATAAATTACATCAGCTGATCATCTCCTCCACCAGACAGCAGACGTGCACAATCTATGTTAAGTAAGAAGGCTTTATCGCATTTTCTGCTAATTTATGCAAATGAGGATCTCATTTGCATAATTGATGTTCAACAATGTTCACCTGTACATAACTTCCAAATGCTACAAGTAAAAATTTCCTGTCATTTACCACAATGAAATTATAGCATTTTCTCATTATTATGCAACTTAGGTCTTTATTTTGCATAATATATATCAATCAATATTCTTCTCCTTCTCAGTTACAAATGTCAGACGTTGCAATGGTCCCATAATGGAACTGAGCGTGATCATAAAATTTCCTCATTAATTATGCAAATTAGATACCAATTTGGATAATTGATATGTCATTATATGAAGCATCACCTAAGCTATCTACATACCAAAAATCATGACAATTCGTTTACCCCTTTTTGAGTTATTCCCTTTCAAAGTCTGACACTAAACCTGCCCTGCAGTTCTAAAACAAGCCGCTAGGGGGCCCAAACATATACCACTTACTCTCGGCATCAAGAGCTGTCTACCACTAAAAAATCATAGCTGCAGCATGTTCAGAACTTGAGATATCAAACCAGGAAGTTCTGCTGCAGTACCGTAACAGACTGCTAGGGGGGCCAAAATCTAATCGTTTCCAGGTCTCACCAAGACCTACCCCGGTACCAACATACCAAATATCAATACAATCCATTCTGGCGTTCTTGAGTTATGCTGGTCTTCTACATACATACAAACATACAAACGCTACCCAAAATATAACCTTCTCGGCGAAGGTAACAAACCTGCTTACGCTAGCCTTTTTCCAGCACCATGAGTCGATAATGATAGTTACCTTTATCCGGGGGATAACCTATATCCGTTGCTTTTTTGAAAGACATGGTATTTAGAGATGCCTCTACGGTGGTTTCAATTTGCAATATTCTCAACTTACACATGCGTCGCAGTTTAGAAACGCAGTTCCGTCGACATTATATCCCTAAATACCATATTTCTAAAAACCAACGGATATTGGTTACACCACGCATAAGACTAGTTTCGAGAAGGCTTTCCCTCTTTTATCGGAGGACCGGCAAAAGACTGGTTAGCACGAAGAATGTAATGCATACAATCAAATAAGTACGGCCTTCTATCTTGAATAAAGACTACAGTTAAGCTTAGTTCACATTTTCAAAAAGGGGCCCGACCGGAATGTTTTAAGAGACGAAACATTAAATGTATATCTAGAAATATATACAAATCATACCCACGAATCTTATTCTGATATTTTGTGTATTTTGATGTATTTTGTGTCCCTTTTTTCGCTCCCGAAAGCTGTCCGACCTGGCCCCGTTGTGGAAATGTGATCTTAACCTTACCAGTACTCTCCCTGCCCTAATTTACCTGAAACCGGTGCACCAGTGTCCGGTTCCACCGCTGTAACAATGATTGGTCGTTCAGCGCCCGCAGGTCCTGGTCCAGGTAGTGATCCGCCATGACGTCACCTATCCCCATGACAACGTCCAACCAATCAACGGATAGGACGGTGGGAACGAGAGCGACGAAGACGATGTATGCCGTAGGTGCCATAGCAATGGAAACTAGATAGAAGGGGGAGGGGGTCAATAGAGGAAGACAGTTATTGTCATGTTCTCAGTACGTATCTCAGTACAGTGTCTTTTAGTCTTCAAATATAGATTGATAACGCTACGGTAGCTGATACCTTGGCAGTCTGTGAGATTACAACTGTTTTGAAGCAAGTTTCAACTGCTGCTTACAACGAAATAAATTAAACTTACAAAAAATACTAGACAGAACAGCAACTATCTTCGTCACTTTATGCAGATATGACATGTGCCTAGGTAAGCAATGGATAAGTAATATAATACGATTTACAATACATGTTACTCTTTTACGCGTCCAGATTTTGAAAAAAAGGAAGAAATATTATTAACAGGTGTTATACATGTACAGTCAGTTCCGCCTTTGAAGGGGACGTAAAATTGGATCCCAACGTCGATATTGCAGGACCTAGGTGCCTGGGGCACGTGAAATGGGAAAGGCTAGCAACCTCTCCTTGTAGAAATATACCCTACTACTGAAAAAAAACAACAAGGAAACTTGCTGACCTTTGTGCCACTGGCCATGGGCGATACAAGTGCTATAAGAAATGTAAACGTTTTTTTTTTTTTTTCGGAATTACAGTAACTTACACATTATCCACTAATTCATTATTATTTACTTGCTTGAATCATGTTTTATGTTCCCGTTTGTCACAATATTTGCGCTATATTTTCCGTGTCCGTAAGCGCTTCAATTGCAAAATTGATTACGGCAATTTGTTCCAAGGTGTGTGTTTTGAAAATGAATCAAATTGTTCAGCCTGATTGACGTATGGGACCATACAAAAGAAGAAAAAGAGAGCGTCCTGTCTAAGGTTCCAAAAGGAAGGAAAGATCAGTGGCCCTGACACGACAGATAAGACACCACGCTAGGTGTGGGTTTCAGGCACCGGAAATAGGGGTGAGCTCCCACCGGAAATCGCCAGTCCCCGGTTAGTTACCGTGGAGAAAAATTGTCACGTTTTGATGCTGTCAAAATCCGGACAGCTGCGGTCAGGTCACGCGAATCTCCAAGCAGATGTACGCAGGGCAAAATCGTTACTTGTTACAGAGGGAGCCAGAAAAGCACCACTATTTTGCCCCCCTAAGATCTGCTTAGAGATTATTCAGATAAAGAAGGGCCTTAGAAGCTTGGCGTGACTCTAGTTTCAAAGCAGAGGTATTCACTAAAGCCCCATGCAGGCCCCCTATGCATGATAAAGCAATCATACAAAATAAAATATTTATATATTAAACTCGACAAGGGTATATTTGGTTGAGTTCCTATAGACTAAACATTAATTTATGATAGAGTAAACAACGCACATATTTTTATAAGAATAATCTGACCTCATATAGACTCTGTTTTTTTATATCCAAAAGACTGACAAGTTTGTTTATGTCAGCTGTGTTATTCACGTCACTGTAAGTGATCAGCACACCCAATCGTGCTCTGCGTTGTTTATTTTGCAAGAAACGTCGGAGTTCGTACGCACATTCTGACACATTCTAGCTATGTAGGAAACACAACACTACGGGATTCTAATGCGAATCGTATGTCTTCTTTCACGAAAACAAGACAGAAAAAAAGAAAACCGTTTCCGTCTGAACCTAACAATCCCAGATGGTGATGTTTTGCTTCTTTGCAGTCAAGACTTTGTTGAACAGAAATACGTGTATATTTTGCTTCTTTGCAGTCAAGACTTTGTTGAACAGAAATACGTGTACTCTCTGTATACTTATACATGTACGTTGTCTGTCTTATAATTGGGTAACGCGCCCCGCTATATGAACCGTGACAACATGTGTTGTAACAGAAGTATGGGTTGGACTTGAATCTGGACTAGGTCAGTTAACGCCGGTAACCTTGACACTGGTAATCTTCGTCTAGTATCCAGCAATCTTGTACAGCTTTGGCTCATCCGTCACTTTTGGTAGGAAATTCGGACCGGACCTAAGATCCACCCTTGATACCAGACTACAGTATTTCAGTAGCGTTGGTTATAGTAACTCTAGCCTGGTATCAAGTCTTGAACCTTGTACATGTTAGGACCTCTCCGGCTCCCCTTATTTTACTCTTGTTTGACAGCTAGCGGGACTAAAGGCCCACACGCCCGGATACCAGACTATTTTTTACAGCATTGAAGTTAGTAACTCTAGCCTGGTATCAAGTACTGAACCTTGTACAGGTTATTCTCTTCCCATAGTTTACCGTCTTGTTTGAAACCTAGCGAGACTGAAAGCTGCACAAGCCTGGGCACCAGACTAGTTCAACAGCCTTGAAGCTAGTTACCCTAGCCTGGTTTCAAGCCTTGTGAGGGTTACGGGTTAAGTCCTCTACCCATCCTTTACTCTTGTTTGAAAGCTAGCGGGGCAGAAAGCTCAACAAGCCTTGATACCAGACTATTTCAACAGCCTTGAAGCTAGTAACCCTAGCCTAGTATCAAGCCTTGCGAGGGTTAAATTAGGTCACCTTCCCGTCTGTCACTCCAGTTGGAAATCTACCAGACCTATAAAACCTGTATAAAGCCCGGAATACGAGGCTAGATTTAACCAAGGAAACACACATCATGACAGACAAGATCAAACAATGACAGTAGGGCGATAACCTCCTTGGTCAGACTAACTACACAGACAATAGAGACAATAGTTATAGAATAGATTCTAAGGGTCATTCTGTGAACAAGGTCGACGGAGATTGACCGAAAATTTAGAGGGGTAAGTCCCTATAGTTTAATTCAGTGTTGGAAGTAAAGAGTTATCATTTTCTATAATGTATTCTACCAACACAAATGAACTTTCATGCTAACAGACAATATATATATATATATTTTTTTCAGGGGAGTTGGGCCACCAGAGTGTTTCATTTGCCGACATATGTTTGCATAGACTGCTGACCCTCCTGGAAAATTATTCATTTTTTTGCCGAATTCTACAATCCGTAACCCCGTAGGATTGAGGCCTGGTGGGGGCTACTACTACTAGAGTGGTCCTAGCTAATGTCAAATATGCTACAAATATCATTCGTAGTCCAAAACCAAAACTGTTCTGTTTCTAGTAGAAGATAATTTACTATGACCGAGCCTGCAAATCTGACCGCGTGCCCTCAAGATTCGTTTAGGTCAGGAAAGTCAGACTGCAGATATCGTGTGACAGGACAACCCGCTATGCGAACTGTACTAAAACTCATTTTTCAGTCACGCCTTCTTTAAAAGAATCCGCTGTCTATTAGAATACTACATACACACATGTACTTGAAGACGAAACCTATACGCCATGCTAGCAAAGTCGTACCACACGAGATCCTAAATCTATACCTTACCTTAGTTCTTCTTCGTGTGTTGTGGTTTTGGCCGTCAAATCTTCTGTTTGTCCCTCTTCTGTCAGTCTCAATCAAAGTCCGGTGGGGTTAGCCTATGTTTCTCTCTCACACGTAGCTGCTGTGTTGAACGCTCAACGTAAACAAACACTGTGCTGGCTTATCTGTCGTGTGGTGCTCTGTGGACGGCTAGCAGATACTAACCGTTTACTGTGTGACACTTTACCTGAACCCAAGGGACCGTCCACTGTAGGTGTAGGGGGCAGGGAGAGATTTAGCGGGGAGAGCCAGGCGACAAAGGGTGGGGTCATGGGAAAATCGTTAGGGAGGTGGTCATGAAGAAAATTGTGGTGTCGACAATGGACTCCGATACACTGTCAGAAAAATATACAAACAACAACAACCTCAATTTCCGTTAAGGGACGGAGTGCCACTGACCTACTTTAATATAAAGTTGCACTAGAAAGAGGGACAGCATTGTTCTTGTAAAATACTAGTATCTGTAACACATTTAATCCTATGGGAAAGTGTAAGGGGAAAAATATCATTAAAAAATAATTCAAGGCAAGTCCGCAAGTAACCGCCACCCCCCCCCCCCCCCCAATCAGAGCCCTTGGATTAGTCCAGTAGTTTCAAAATAGCCAGCTGTCGATCATTCCACTATCTAATGGGGGTACGGTTACCTCATCATGAAGTGTAAGGGTCTGTAAGGTCATCTTTTTTGGTAGAGACTTTTCTACCGTGGTAACCCATATTTCATATATTAAGGCACTGTCAGGCGAGAACTGTAACCAGTAACGACTGAGGCCTTGACTGACTGATGCTGTCGACCATCTCACCAGAGGACAAGAGCCGAAGAACCCATATTTCAAACCCAATTGCAACAATGCGGCATTAAGACATGATTTTTGAATTTTAGTAGTTCAGGACATAAGCCTTGATTTTAGTTTATATATGTGCAAATGCGCTAACTGTGGTACTGTGGGTTTAGTTTGTTCCAAAACGCACAAGACTTCGCAATGTAGGGGGTTCCCTGGGGTCAGCCGGGATCGGGCAGCTAGGACAGTTTATTCGGTGGCCCAAGACAGTCTGGCCCACCGTCCTCCTATTAGCGCCGCGGGGAGTTTAAAAGCCCGATGCAGGAGGTCCACCTGAAATGAGTAGCGATATTAAACTCCTTCGGGCTTAAACTCCCCGGGGCGCTAATGTGAGATCGGCGGGCTGACTGCCTTGGCCCCCCGAACAAAACTCGCTAGCTACCCGGTCCTGTCCGGCTCCCAGTATGTAGGGGGATGGGCGGGGTATCGACACCATGGAAAATTATTCCAGTGTGTGGCAAATTGAAACGGCGTATAAACAGGCTGAAACAAATTGGGAAGAAAGGGGGAGGCGCTGTCTTATCATCAATCAAAGTTAGGAAGTTAAGGCCATGTGGATTTTAAAAAGATGTATTGCATCCACGCGCGCGTCAATTTTCGTCCGTTTCCGGGGAAAAAAGGGTTTGAACCATACTGTATATCGTACAAAGCAGCTGCAAAATGAACATGTATATGTTTACATATATGTATATGTAAATCGTAAAAATAGGATCGGAAAACGGGTACTAAAGTCGTAGAATTTCAAAACCAAAACCGAAGTACAAAATTGACAAGAAGATGTTTAACAGCAAGACTTTAAAAGGTTCTCTTGTTCAGTACACCATACTCTTTCGAAGAGGATGTCCTTATTTTTGGAGGGAGCGCTGAATCGGGGTTTTCAACACTTTGGTTAAGGTTCTTTTTGCCGGTACGCGGTGAATGGATTTAGCCATGGCAAAAGAAGGACTTTTACCGCCTCCGCGAAAGTCTGCGAAGGAGGCTACACTTTCTAACCTTCTTTATCACCCTGCTTACCACTGCGGCGCACGCAGTTTGAGGGTTCATCGAGAATATTTGGCTTTAAATTAACATGGCCTTGCGAAGGGATATAGCAAACAGGGATCAGTAGACAGTCAAGATCAGTCAAACTCATGAACTCATAGTACGTACTCCTATAGCCCCTTCCCCACTATAAAAAACAAAAACATAAAAACTACTAACAGTATCCAGCAAAATAGCATTCTAAGAAATGTTGTGTTAACTTTTACTTTATTTTATTTCACCGTTCCAAAAGGAAACAAACCAAGTAACAAGTTTTTCGGTGGGTACTACAAACGATTTCGTTGTCACCTAAGGCCAAACAAACTGTTTTTCGTCAATCAGAGGTCTGTTTGTAAAGCTGGAAATGGCATCTCTTGACCTAGACAAGACCCCTGTCAAAACGTCCTCCAGATGACCTTCAACTTGACCCACGAATCCGATTTACATTCCTCTGTCAACACAGGTCAGGGGGGAGGGGGGTATGTGAGGTTGTAAAGGTCATGCAATTGACATCTCTTGACCTATCTTTGACCTTTGTCATAACGTTCCTCAGATGACCTTCAACTTGACCTATAAGCCCGATATATATATAGACACCTTAGTCATTACATTTCGGGGGCAGGGAGTTTGTATGTTTGAAGAGCTGGGTATGCGGTCGGTTGAAGAAGCGTTCACGGTTGACCCATTCTTGACCCCTGTTAAAACACCCGTAGTTGACCTTCAACTTGACCCATGAATCAGATATAGACAACTCTGTCATCACAGGTCAGGGGAGGGTCATACAGGGGTGCAAGTTTGTAAGGGAGCCTGTATGGTGAGTTGGGGGGTGTCAAACTCAAAGTCGACGTTGTACAAAAAGACAGAGGTAGCAACTGAATTACATCGAAGTCGGCTACCTGGTTTCTTTTTACGCTAAAAACGAAACCGCGTAGCACAGTGGTATTGTGTTCGCCTCGTGACCGAGAGGTCGCGGGATCAAATCCGCCTGCCGTGCTGCCGGTCTTGTGTCTTTGGGAAAGGCATTTTACACGACTTTCCTCACTTTACTCAGGTGGAAATGAGTCGTCCCTCGGATAGGACGTTAAATGGTCCCGTGTCTGGGGAGAGCCATACCCCAGCACGTTAAAGAACCCGCCACATGTGCGATGGTGCGGTGTGAGTGGTTCAAAACCTACAGTTCCTTGGCCGCACCTGGGGCAATTACTGTCGTATTGAGGTCACCTGAGTGGCGCCGAATGTCAGCTCGCTCCAGACACTTGCGACAGTCGTATTGATGTCACCTGAGTGGCGCCGAATGGCAGCTCGCTCCAGACACTTGCGACAGTCGTATTGAAGTCACCTGCATGAGTGGCGCCGAATGGCAGCTCGCTCCAGACACTTGCGACAGTCGTATTGAAGTCACCTGAGTGGCGCCGAAAGGCAGCTCGCTCCAGACACTTGCGACAGTCGTATTGAGGTCACCTGAGTGGCGCTGAATGGCAGCTCGCTCCAGACCCTGCTTGCGATCTAGCCCCGCCTATTGTAAGCTCCTCGCAATTCAGCCCCTGGCTGCAAAGAGTGAGTAGTCGGCCCACCCAATAATAACAATAATAAAAAAAAAAGAAACGCGAATCGCTGACGTAATTTCCCCCAGATATCTCAATGAATGGGAGAGTGACACACACGTATGTAGTAATGACGGTAAGAATATTGTATATGATAACCTCAATGCTTGTTGGAATACTTAAAAGGCCGCTTGTTAATTTATAATTCAATTTTGCGTTTGCTCAATGTGTCCGATTAAGGTTCCTTGCGGTTACAGTACAACTGTCTTTGGAAAAGAGATACACTGACTTGTAAGTAGTAGCCCCTCCACTGGTCAAGCCTAATAAGAGCCTAAAGAGGGTCTACTTTACGCTTATTTCAGAAGAAAACTGTACGTGCTGCGCTATCAAATCAATGAAGACATCTCCGCAACGCTGTGGCTATTGACACACTGAGTGTGCCCATAGCCAAACAGGCTATTGACACACCGAGATGCCAACCAGCCAACCAGAGCTTGTAACATGACTTTCCCGACATTATTTTACACAAGCAACAGTTGATTAGACATTGTTCGGAAGATTAGACATTGGAATCTTTGAATCTTCGAATGAACAGGCGTATTCAAGTTATGCCCTACATTTGGATACCTGTTAATGCCGGCTTTCATTGTCTATGTTAGCCGTTTAGGCTATTGACACACTGAGTGTGGCAATAGCCTGTTTAGGCTATTGACACAATGGGTGTGTCAATAGCCTCGCTCTTTACGCAAAATCGTCCGCTACTGATACCACGTGTAAGAAGACTTCCCATACGAATTACGGAAAATCAAAAATGCCTGTCTGCGGCTTGCTAAAAGGGGCATACATGCGCTCAAATGATCCCTAACAGTTATCTACACACAGTAACGTGACGTCACGGCAGCAGTTGCTTGTTTATTCCTTGTCAAACACTGGTGGTGCTTGGTCGAAAATTTGGGTGAGTACAATTTTGGTGTTGGGTATTATAATATTGCTGTTTAACTAGTTCAAGAATTGCCAACAGCGATGTATTCTGTAACTCGAGTTACGAAACGGCATACAGGCCCCGCTGCAACATTGTAGAGCACGGTTTCCTCCCACGGTACCCAGGGTCACGGGAGGTCACGGAGACCAACTCCCGCGCACCGCTACTTTATTTTCTCAGGTGGAAAGCATTAGGAGTAATCCGATACCCAGAAATGTCGCGTGGTGGCGCTGCGTAACTGATGCGCTCTTTTAACAACGCAGAGGCATTGTTTATCATAGCTTGTGCGTGACTTCGTAGCCACATATCTAAGCTTGATATGATCTGCCGATTCTATATCTCTTTCGTCATCTATGAAAGTATTACCGCTACGTAAGACTCCCACATGCACATACGCGTCGTCGTGGTTACAGCGCCCGTCGTCGTGGTTGAGTGTTCGGCTCGAAATCTAGAGGTCCCGAGTTCGATACCCACCATGCCCCCGACGTTGTGCCCTTGGGAAAGGCACTAACTTTCCTCACTTCACCCATGTGTCAAAATGGGTACCTTGACTTTGGTTGGGGATGTAAAAGAAAAATACTACCTTTACCGTCTGTCTATACCGTATACTGTTAATATTAGTTACTAGTGCAGTGCCACACTGTCCTCGTCTGTTCGCAAAAAAACAACAACAAAACTCGGGTTCAAACCCAATTGTGCCCCACACCCAATAGGACGAACCTGGATCCATGCAAGCTTTCATCCATACTATTAAATATTAATTAATTCTTTCTCACGATATTTTTCATCAATGTGTGTCGTCCATTCGATCATGCTGGACAGGAACACGTGGAGACACTGGTGTCACCTCCCCGAGGATGGACTGAAATGAACTGTATGTTGTCACCTTTAATAGCGTAAGAGGAAACGTAACCATATGCTTTGCTATCCGATTGTTGTTAGTTAGTTGGCATCCGTCTGTCTCAGAAGACAATGGAAGGTTTAAGGCGACCCGTCTGCCTGGCCTGCACTTGGGTTTTTAAGGTGAAGAAGGGGTGTGCACGTCCTTCTCCACCCTCTCGTCCACTGGCGCACTAGTCCTACAGGGGCAACTGTATGCAACGTGTAAGACGGCCCCAGCAGATGCAGGTTTGTTGTTTGGAGTTTCCGTCTCCTAAGAGGATTTCCGACCAAGGATGCAAGGGATTCCTCCTACCCCTGACTCATGTGTCATGGCGGGTGCGTCATGCCCGAACATGCCCCTATGGCCTGTCGCCACCACAAAGGCCTGTCACTGCCACTAGCCGCAGCTATGTACTCATTTACACCTGAGTTAGGTGAGGAAAGTCGTGTAAAGTGCCTTTCCCAAGGGCACAAGATCGATGACACGGCAAGCGGATTTGAACCCCGGACCTCTCGGGCCTGAGACCAACGCGCTCCCGATCGTGCCACGCGGTCCCACGCTTTGCTATCTACGGATGAAATACCATCGATCCTTTCACAATAGGCAGAGTTTTATCTTATGACCGGGCTCAGCTCGGATATGTTGTAAGGAATTACATTCTTCATTTTCGATGGTGACATGAAGCTAAGAATAAATCCCCGTGGATTTTTTTTATTCGGCTAGTATAGAGAGAAAGAAGAAAAGCGGATCCTGCGAAAAGAGCTCTGCAACAGACCTGAGTCAGCTTACAGATGTGCCCTATGTGGCAGAGACTGTCATTCTCATATACGATTGTTTAGCCACAGCCGACGCTGTAGGGCTGATATCAATTAGGATTTTACCATGGCCAATATTGACCGAAGGAGGCCATATATATAGAGAGAGAAATACAGCCAGGGCAACCCAACTAGCCGGAGGCTATTATCAAGGGCCAGCCCTGGTAATAATGAGAGAGTTTTTAGCGTTAGGCTTGAAACTTCTGCACGTAAAAGAGCCCAACACACTTATCAAGAAAAGTAGGGGTGCCCCAGTGAGCTTGGCTAAACACAAGCCGTACCGAAGCTTCATTGCACTACTTCTAGCTACTTGAAAACGAAATATGCTTCTCGGCAAGTGAGGATGACTACTTGATATTCTTTCTAAGTCATTTTAGTGAGAAAAATGAAAAAAATAGTCATAACACAAGTATATAACATATTTGCAACATTTATTGGAACACTATTCCAACTAACCAGAGAAAATATAGGTTAAACCAACCGTCAAAACAACGAAATATAAAGAGATATAAACACCCAAACATTGGGCCCTGACGCCCTGTAGTCACGACATCTATCGCTTTATAACCGAATTGCAGCAAATACAAAGAAAATTTAACATGCCTGCTATTGACCGATTTAATTAAGGTAACACAAAATGGCACCGTGGCGCCTACTTTACATACAAGTTATGGTAATTGCTACATGGAACATAGAGAGAAAAAGACGACTTCTAAAATTTAAAGGTACAATGTTGCTAAGACATTGAAGTCACCAGAATAAAGACTTATTTTGTAAGGACTTTGAACACATCACCCCTTGATTTCTCAAAATTAAAGCTTAGTTCGAATAATCATAACAATATGCGTAATTACAGGCCCACAATTTGCGTGCATCCAAACAAAAAAACGACTCATTTTAGGAAGCTTTACCATCAAAGAGTGGTCATATTATCAAAGAGTGGACATGAGTTGAGTTAGCCGGCGCCCGTGAGCTTTTAAAAGCTGCTATCACACTGGGAACGCCTATTGGAGACAAGGTTTAGCGGCAACTTTTTACCAACTTTCCCTTGCGGGCATACTGGCGTGCAACACACGTCTCGTTAGCCTTCCATACTGCGCATGCGCAAGGTCAAAGGTCAATGCCCTTGTTTTGACCTTGGTTTATGCATACCCGGATGTGTGTGGCCTTCGTCGGCTAATTTGCATAACGCGTTTTTGTTGATGTCTACTGGACCTTCACCTTTGACCTGCTCATGCGCAGTTGGGATGGTGAATGGTTTGATGGGAAACACAATATCAACTTTACTAGGCCTGGTCATGTACTAGCTACGTAATGTTGAAATCACAAGGAAGCTGGTATGTGTTCTTTATTGTCTGATTGTAATACGTTCTCGCAAATGTAACAATATAACCTCTGCTTTTCCGTGGAACCACTTTCGAATCCTTCGGAAGACTGCCCTCTATACAAGAACTTTTTAGCTGTACCTTTTATATATTTTCAGTCAAAAAATCTCTCATAGAAATCTTTACACTATGTACTCTTCTTTCTAATAACGTGTCTGATTTACTTGTACCTTCCATAAACATTATGTACAATATTTGTACAACCTCACTGCCCTATTGAAACTATAATAAACAAACAAAACACCAAACGCGAATATTTACAGCTGAAAACCAACTCCGGAATAAACACACCAAAAATATACACGTTAAAGTATACTACGGGCAGTGAACCAAAGCAGCCATGTACAATTATTCGTGTATACGTTTATACACACACTATGTGCTAATGTCAAGAAACGTTAAATGGAAATACTAAGAAAATGCACCACTGAGACCACTCCTAGTAACGCTAGTTCACGTTTGTCCATGGGGTAACCTATATGCGTTCTTTTTTAGATAGGGTATTTTGGGATACATATTGTTGCATGGCAATTTGACTCCACCGTTCGTCAACCTAATATCCCTGAAGAACCCGTTTTCAAAACAACGGATATAGGTTACCCCGCGGAAAAAGGTGAAGTAGAGTTAGATACAAGTATCTATATACTCCAACGGTTAGTCCAACCTCTTCTGTAACAACAAGATGACTCTCCGTGTGTTGTGTGCTTTAACCTATATATGCCTTTAATAACAGAATACGTAACAAAACAGTTATAATTTGACTTGTTCAACTCTACAGCTTTTCGGTAAGAATTCCAAGAAGTTCTTTGAGGCCGGAAGTCAATTCCAACAACTCCACAACAGACTCTTCGGTTTTCCTGGACGCTGTCTCAAAACTGCACACCATTCCATCTGCGTACTTCGTCACAACGGATTCTGTTCGTGCCGCATCCTCATTGGCTCCGAGCTTGACCAATAGATTTGCTCTGTCGCTATCAACGCTCAGTTCTGATTGGCTGCCAGCTGGCTCGTGTCCTGATTGGCCTATAAGTACGTCATTCGATTGGTTACTGCTGTTTGTATCTTGCCAAACGTTGGAATTTTCCGTTCCGAACGAAATAGGCGACTGATTATGTCCGTTACTACTACTTCCAGCGATGTCTGACAATGGCGGACTGTTGCTAGCATGACGAGTATCGTTATCTGTATTGTCTGTCACGTCGGTCATGTTTGTCTGTGTCCCAGAACTTGACCCACAAGTAGAGCTTGTTTCGTGAGTTTCTTCGAACAGTTGCTCCTCTGCCCTCCTTTGCCTTTCATCAACGCTTTCAATTTCTTCCATCAACACATCATCATTTTCCAAATTTCCTTCAGTTTGAGAACAATGCGCGTCTTCGTCATCTTGGTTTTCCTGGACGTCTGTGTTTTGACCCACCGAGGATTCTTCGTTCTCGGTTACGATGTACGTTTCTCCAGTCCTGTCGACCATCTTCTTCCCTGTATCCAGATTTCCCTCACTTCTTGCTGTTTGTATCTCGCATCCTTCAAAACTGTCCTTGGTACTGAAAGGCTGGTTTGCTTCATTGTCTGTGTATTCTTCTGTCTTTCTGCAAAGTGACTGATCGTTGACGTTTGCAAATACACAAGAGTTTTGGCCTTCACGTTTTGCTACTTGGATACTTGAAGCGCTCTCCTCAACTGAATAACCTCCATCAACGTTTTCACGTTCTACGTCAAGCTGTTCTTGTCTTTCCTGTGATTCTTGCACGACTGTCGTACGACAGTCGCCCGTGTGTCGGGCGTCTTCCCTCAAGTCGCCAATGGTCAGCAATGTGTCCGACAAGTTTCTCTCACCTTCTCTCTCTAGGTTCACGTCATAGTCGTACGATTCAAGCGTGGTCTCGCTGTCCAGTTTTGTTTCCACGTCACCACTTGGTGAACTGATGCTGTTTTCTGCAACGTGTGCTTGGTCGGGCACTTTACGTTCTCCAAAGGGGAAGCTCTTAGCGAAGGATGTTCCACCGGGAACTTCTTGATCTTTTTCAAGGACGGCGCCGGGAGAAGTTGAATCGGAGGCCGATAGGGGAGGGCTGTTTCTCGCCTGTTCCTCCGAACCAGAGCACGCCACGAATCCGCTGGGAACTTCAGTTACTTGGCTCTCGGAGATCTGTGAGAGGAAGCTGCTCTTACTCACGCACACGGGAGTCTGATTGGCCAGTTTGGTCATGAGCTGGTCACGTGAGATCTCTAGCTGGGTGATGACGTCATCGACAAGTAAGTAGTTCCGGCACCTAAGAGAAAAGAAGGTACTCTTGTCAATAAAAAAACAAACATTGATAGCATAAAACATAGCAGTCCAACCAATGATGGTATGGCAATTAGTGGCCTGGCCAATGACAAGCTGCATGTCTGTCAAACATTTACATTTTTGTGTTTTGACTCCACGTTGTTAGCGATGTGGATACTCGTTTGGAAAAAGAACCACATGTACATGTCTGATATGTAAGCGATCATTAAACAGCACTACTGTCACAATCAGTTAAAAACTAAAGAAATCGAAACTAGCATTTGTAATATTCTTACCCCTCTCTGAGATCGATAAGAAGATTGTACGATGGTAGATGGGGACGTTCTGAGATTTCAAACTCCAAGTCGTCAAGATCAGATTCCTCCTCCTTCGGAATGTCGGCAAAGACGTCCATACCGTTCCCTTCCGACCGGTCTTCTGCAAGAGCAAAAATGCATGGTTATGAGACAGTTGTTAAACGGACGTTTCGCCACATGGTACAAGTCGTTTCGTCACAGGGTTATAACATTAGATATCTTCCGTTGTATCAACTACGTCCGTATTAATTTTTATACGCAGTCCTAGGCACAATAAGCATGTCAATCGTTTTGTGTCACCTTTACTTAATGCTTTAGATACGCATGTATACGTATAGTGAGTGATTGATTACCATGAAACTCACGAGAAACACATTGGAATGACAGTTTCTAATTGGCCATAAGGAAAGCTTTCGGATATATATCCTCCAAAGCAAACATTAGGAACCCTCTGACTAGAAAAAAAGGGAAGACACACACAGGAGATATCACCTCTTCTGCAGGGTGTGTTTTTCCAGTGTTTCCCCAGAGTTTCTACTATTGAACTGAGCTTTGGAAGGGTATTCCTTGAGCAAACTATGCGAATCTGGTAGCAATCAGAAAACTGTGCGTGGTTAAGTTGTTGGCAGAAGACAAAAAAAAAAAAAAAACGCCAGTCCACCAGTGTCAATGACGGCAGAATGGCAGCATATGACAACACTTACCCATGATGGCACACGATCCGCTGAACTCCCAAGTTCCCTCGTTACTGTCGTTCTCTTCTCGACCCGCCAGGTCTCGGAAATGTTCTGAGGTAAAAAAAAAAAAAAGTAAACAAAAGATATCCAAATACACGAGGCCGATGGCATATAATACGTCGTCCCTATGTACTTGGGACCCGACGCTCCATCCCCTGTACTCAAACAACAGAAGCTAATTGACCTCTCAGTGCATAAACATTGTCTTGACGTTTTCTTACATCTATCCCCTATTGGAATATCTAAAATTGTCTACACCTCCTTTAAATATAAATTCTTAGTTGCTCTTCAACATATCTTTATCACTGTCATTGACATGACAAAGTGAAAGGGTAGTGAATGAAAGGGGGGAACGCCAATCCGTAGCCCGATGGCACACAACATTTTGCCTGCACATAAAATTCTACGGTTTGTCTTCGTGCTCCAAAATCCGTCGGATTTACCACTTTCGGATCCCAAAAGATTTTGGCACGTAGACAGCACGTATTTGCACGTACGGCGGGTTGTGCCCTTAGCTCATGGCAAGCCTGCCTATAGCAGACTCAGTTTACACTACAGTCTTGACCTTCCTTGCACTGGGTCCACTTCTTGTAGTTGTAGCATTCTTGTAATGAATACATACATAAATAAACAAACATTCACCTGTGATGAACCTCTCCATGGTCTCACTGCGGCAGAGGGAGGAGATGGTGCGGCCGGAGTAGGTGGCCAGGCACGGGTCCGCGCCGTAACTCAGCAACATCCGCACTATCTCCACGTGGTCGTTCTCTACAGCGTCATGGATGGGTCTACGGGAAACAAAAGCAATAAAAAATGATTAATGAGTTACGATTTTAATTTATGTTTATGTATATATTGTTACTTTGGTTTGTTCATTGTTTAGTTTATCTTATTTCTTGTGTATGATATTCTGTACAGGGCACGTCTGGAAAGCAGTGTGCAAAGTGTATCAAACCTGAATAAAGAAAACAGAATCATATAATAATTAAATGAAACATAGCTGTGTGGCGCAATTCTATAAGCACGTTCACCGTTCAGAGTGCTCATGTGCAGCTACAGGAATTGTTTGTTTCACAAAGGTGAAGCCCCGGACTTCAAACAGTTATCGTCTCGACCAATGTCTCGATTTGTATAAAATTGACCAGATGTGCTTTGTTTATGTCTCCGGGGCCTTCACCTTTGACATATTACCCATAATTCCTATCGCTGCAAGTGCGTAGTCGGAGCAGTGAACGTGCTGTTTTCAATCTCGCAAACGGTTGTTGCATTTTGAAACGGTCTTTGTTATCGCAAAACAGTACACTTAAAGTGTACTAGCACGCTCTGTCAACACTAATGCTTCGTGGCATATAGGATAAAAGGCCTTTTTTTTTGGTCTGGCTTCAATCTCAAGCTGGTGCAATTTGATTTCTCAATAATATTTTTATAATATTTTGTTTGAAGTTTCACTGTAGTATGCTGTAAAACCGCTAAACGGCCCCAAATCCAATCATTTCGAGGACATATAAAGGCCTACCCACATACCAAAAATCAAGACAATCCCTCCAGACGTTCTTAATGTATTATGTACAAACACACACACACGAACGCTGATGAACACAAAACCTTGGCAGATTTTGAGGTTACTAAGTGCTGAAGGCATACATGACATACCTTGTGCCGTCCTGAGCGCTACAGTTCACGTCTCCACCAAACAGTATCAGGTCTTGAACGATAGCCATGTGGCCCCTGACACACGCCTCATGTAGCGGACTGTAACCGGCGTTGTCCTGGGAGTTAACATCAACGTAGCGAGTCTCCAGACAGTAACGCACTACCTCCTGTATAACGCAACAGTTTGGTCATGACTTGATTTTATCATACTCGAATGAAGTACGAACTTTTCTTCACACTCAAAATGTGCGTACTTTATTTGAGATTGTTACGATGTTGCAATGGAAAAGGTACTACAAAGAGAGCAATGAACGCAAAACAATACATGTTGTTTTCGTCTTCACACTCAACATGTGCTGTAAGTTTAAGTTCGAACTTTATTTGAAGTTGTCGCAAGGATCAAGGATAAATGAAAAAAAGAGAGCAAGGGATGCAAAACAATGCATGTTGTTTTCGTGTACAGCATTTCTTCTATCTGAGCGATATTGTTACGTTTAATTATAGCCTGGTATCCAAATTATAGCTACCGAGTCTCTAGATCTTTTTCCGTGCACGTAAATACATAACGTTGCAGAGACAATACAGTTGGGTACACACTATACAAAGAGAACAACAACAACAACAAACAACAACAAAAGATCCACACCTCGTAGCCCAGTCTAGAAGCTCGGTGCAAGACAGTTTCCCCAGAACTCTTCTGTATGAGGAGCTTCTTCATCTCAGGTGGCATGGGAGGCAAGTCAGGGTGTGGTACTGCCTCCTCATCCTCCTCTTCTACTTCTGCCTCCTCCGGTTGATCATACTCCACAGTTTCTTCATCACTCAGAGGCTCTTGCTTTATGTGAATCAGCTCCATCTATCAAATGAGGATTTACGTTTATAACTAGATTGTTCAAATCAGAGTTGGTAAAAAACTTAATGCAGACTGAAATAAGCCTGTTCATGGATTCAATTGCGTATGTGCAGGTTAAGGTTCGTGAGACATTTAAGAAAATATGCCTGAACATTGACTATACATATCTGGACATGTATGGTTGTTACAAGATCTGGAAGTAAGTCAGGAGCCTTTACCTTTTACCTGCGCATGTGTAATTAAATCCATGAACGTGCTTATTGTACAAAACAAAGCTGTGTACTTGTCGATTAGAACTGTTACACAAACATACATTTACATATTTGTTTAGTGTTACTTTTATAAGCAATACTGGGTAATTGCAATTAGCCTTCGGTGATGGGTGTTAGTAAAGTTTAGCATCAGTGTAAGTTTCCTGTTTCGAATTTAGTTGTCTTTTACACAAACGATTAGTCTTTATCATAAATCATAACTCATGATTATATCACTTTGCTCAATAACTGCGATGATACATGCATGCCCTTTCGATGACTATAACTCTACATGTTTATTACATACATCAACAGTCGGAATTTCCTCCTCTTTGGCTCTTGCAGGAGTGGGTATTGGTTCTTCCTCTGGCTCCAGATGTCTCGACTTGTATTTCCTTTTCCCTCCTGGTTTCGTCGACAAGTTCACGACGTCTTCCCTCAAAGCCTTCGGCGGACCCCTCTTCCTGCCTGGCCGTTTTCTGACCTCTTGCGCCTCTTCCTTCGGAACGTCTGCAGTGCATTCTGGGACAGGTGACGGGCTCATGTTACATGACGTCACCTTGTAGGTGAACGCCGGGTGACCTCCAGTACGACGGGCGAAGTATCTCCCCTTGGATGACGGCCCTTCGGTTACCAAACATTTCTGGATCTTGATCTTCGGGGACAGCTGTGCTTCGATCTGTTCGGGAATGACCTTGGCGTTTGCTGTGCTGGAACAGCATTTCTTCAGCAACTTTTTACGCTGCTGTGCCATGTTGGATCGGTAGAGGTCCTTCAGGTTGATTCGGACCTTGAGGTTGTTGAGGTCGACGAAGCCACTCTTCTCCGGGTCGTCGTCAGTCTCGGCGGCGGCGGCTTTGCGAGCCCAGTGCCGACGGGCCCTCCGGTGGGCCTCCATCTTCTTACTGGCGGTGGTGCCGTTCTGGCCGGCCTTACGGGCATACTTGGAGAAATTGGCTGCAATTCAAGGCGAAAAAAGAATTACCATATAGAAGTGCTGCATATGCTCAAAAAGCCAGGATAATCTTTGAAATGTCAATATTTGCACACGACAGGAAGGCAATGAAATAAGAACATAACCATATGTCCAGTTCAAATTCAAGACAATTTACTGCCCATAATCGATTTACAAGGAGATGTAAGGTTAGGCTAAATTTTCTATAGTTTCATTGATTTTTTTAACCAGACAGGTCGTAAAGTGTTTAAAAAAAACTGGTGAGTTTAACCGACGGGCGGTTACACTAGCTATGTAGATATCTTTGCCTTCTTCCTATCAGTTAGAGATAAAACTAGACACAACTAGAAATACGTGGGGAATTTGCTTAAAAACGTGCTATACACGTTGTCAAACATGTACACAGGTTGGAAAGTCAATGAATAAGAGTTTTTTGTGGTACACAACCAAGAGTTTTCTGCCACCAACATCGCAGTGACTGTGTCACCTTTTTCAGTCAACCAGTAAGAATAGCTCGGGGAGGTGGGGGTTGAAGAAAGCATTGATCGCCGAAACATTAGTTTAATAAAATACTAAAGTCTTGTTTGTGTACTAAGAATTTAGTTACTTGTATTTAGTAAATTACTATGCCCGGCCCTAATGAAAACCATCGTATGGTGACATAGTGGTTTATAATGAAGACTAACCTGCGGCCACCCCCCGGGTCCTGGTGGGTAAGATGGTCGGGTAGAAGTCCTGGAAACCCGGCTTACGGACCACTAGGTGGTTCTTCCTACTGTAGATCATCTCTGGGCGAAACAGTTCCGGATCTGGAGAAGAAAAAATTAAGACATGTCAAAAATGAAACGCCCCCTTCAGTTCCAAAGAAAGTCACTAGACTCATGCCACTTCTTCCGAAGCACAAGGGCTAACAATCACGGAAAACCGTTAAACCATAGCTAAAAAACAACACTATATAAAACCAGACGGTCTACCGTACTACCAAATCAGGGCACCAAATCTAATCATACTGTAGAAAGGACAATGTTCACACACCAAGTTTCACATCAATCCATCCATATATTCTTCATGTATGCTGCTATAGTGTGATATTATTTCCAAACATTCGCCCCTTGGCTGCAACGCCCCTCTTAACGAATAAACCATTTCATTTTGTCAAATTTAACTACATGAATACATCCATCGAAATGTAACTGAAAACATTATCTCCTTGTCGAAAGTAAAAACCCACACCTTCAACAAACTACATTAAAACAAATAGTGTAACAACAACAGACCAAAAAGGTCTGCTCCCATACACCTTTCTCACGCGGCGGCCATGATAGATCGAAGAAGAGGTCAATGAGGCAAACAGACAAAACTTATTTCTAAAATCAGGTCCCATTTAGTTTTCCCCCAAACCACACAAATTGTCATGATATAAGATAGAATAATAAATATTACAAGAAGTGTTATGCACCGAAAGATGTAGCAATTCAGAGTAGTGTAGACTGACCCCATAGTCGCTTAAGAGATGCAAAATAAAAACATAATAATGCAAATTTTTAACGAATTTGCAGCCATTCACTTATTGGTCGATTTCCTAATTGGCAGGCTACCATTGGTCGAACTGCTAATTATGATGGACAGCCTTTTGTTTGCCACATTGAACTCGTTTTAGATCTATCATGGCCGCCGCGTGAGAAAGGTGTATCTCATTACTTGATATCCATAAAATATGAAAGCTCGTCAAGTACAGATGATCACACTTAGAATAAATATTTTTTTAAAGTATCTGAATGTTGAAACTATAGCAATGATAGAACAAGAAAAATCTCCACCCTGTGTCACCAAAAAAACATATACCCGTACACTTACTGTTCCTACCTTCTTTTGCCCCTGTAGTCCTACTGATGGTGCTTGAGGAGTGAGCTGCCGTCTTCTGCTGCTGTGTTGTGGTGTTTCTTGCCTCATTTGTCAAGTTGGAGCAACTAGCTGCTTCCTAAACATACACATAGAGATGTTTTTAATACTGCTATGATAGTTTGTCCGTTGATATTGTCCGCTATGTTTCAATGAATGTAGCTGAAATAATGTCATGCTACTGAACCTGTTCTCTTGCAGGGCTCGAAATTCATTTTTGGGAATAGGTGCACTGGTGCACCCAACCTAGAAAAATATTTTTGTGTGCACCACATAGAATAAAGTAGAATATCAGAATAACCTAATTGCAAACCTATTAAATAAGTAATTTGAACGGAGCTCTTCAGAAATCGGAAGTACTATGACAGTCATTTTATCATCTTTCTAACACATAGATGTCAAGAATATGGTGTTTACTTAGTATACTGACATCTTAACATACATAAGCCTATGAAAATATTTGGGTGCACTCTGTGCACCCACAGAAAATAATTGGGTGCACAGCTCCAATTTTGGGTGCACCTGGGTGCACAAAACCCCAGTATTTCGAGCCCTGTCTCGAGAAATGCACTTTACACGACTTAACTTACTTCACCCAACCGAAGTCAGGTACCCATTTTTTTTACCTGAGTGGAGTGTGGAATGTGCTTTTCCCAGGGGCAAAACATCAAACAATCATCCTTTCAAGTAATAAAGTCTGACAAGCAAACCAGATAAACCATAAAGGTATTTCTCGAGGTCTTACATTGAACCAAACATGACACAAAACATATCAACGCTTTACTTACAGGAGTGTTGCTGCACTCTGATGACCGGGAAACAGTCCTTTTCCTCTTGCGGGGACGTTCAACTGTAGAATCATTAAACAAAGAGGTTATCTCTTTATTCTATTGGCGAGCTTAGTGCAAGTCCACATGGACCACTTCTGGGCTAACTAACACTAATTATAGCAGTATCTCTTCTCCCTGAGCCAGAAACATTGACCATTGACCACGTACGTAGGACCCTTTCATACGCTGTTGTTGTACGTCCTTTGATTTTCTTTAGAATCTGTAGATCAGGCCAACGCCAAATAGCAAATGAATATGGTTTTGGAAACAGACATTCTAGATAACACCCGCTACCTTTCGTCAGTGACACTGTCTGAGGAGATCTTTTCTTCACGTTTTGTGTAGTTTGGCGTCACGTCTTTTATTATGTTACCTTCACAGAAGGGAACATATTGTTTTTGCTTTGTTTCTTCTTCTCCGCACAAATAAGGTCAACGACCTGGACCAGACGGCTGTCACCATGGTAACCGGTAAAGTAGCAGGCACCATGTGGTGTTCGGTTACATAATGTAGCAAATGTCAGATCTAGCGGGGCTCGGGTCACTACATTTAGAAATGTGTTCAAATAAGAATGAACAAACAGTTGCCAGTGTTAGACTACAGCATGTAAAGGTAACATTCTGTATTTGCTTGCAAATATTACCTTTCTAGTATCACACATATTTCCGTTCCCGAAAGCTGCCCGGTCGGGCCACGGTTTTGAAATGTGAATCTTATTGCCTGGACTTCTGACCTTCATTGACGTAAATCAGCTCTTATAATGATACTGACCTCCACGTTGCCACATCCCTCTTCTACGCCCCCGTGGATGTCCAGGCTTAGGCGGTTGGTCTGGACCGTGGTGCTGAACCGTGACGCACGGGGGACGTGAACTGACGAACCGCCCGCCTCTGCCTCTGGTACCCGCCACTCCAACGGGCTTGGCCGAGGGAGTTTTCCTGACAACAGCTTCGACAGGAAGACCCTTGTCTGCTAGTTCCATCTCTTGGAAGCGCATCATGGCACGCTGGAATTTGGGGAGGATACAAAAAGTTATATCTAATTACGACCTCAGTCAACTCATTTCTTTAGCTAGGGGCACAACCAGTCGTACGTGCAAAATACGTGCTGTCTACGTGCCAAAACGTGGGCAATCTTTTGAGATCCGTAAGTGGTAAGTACCGCCTCCGTACAAACTCGTAGGGAATCCGACGGATTTTGGAGCACGCAGACACGCCGTAGAACTTCATGTGCAGGTAAAACTTTGTGTGCCATGCGTTGACGTAGTCCTTCTCTGCTTTTGCCAGTCGTTCCCCACGTTTTCAGAAATACGTAGCGGACGTGGTCTCAAAAAAAAAAAAAAAACGTACGGACAAATTGCATGTACGGTGGGCTGCGCCCTTAGCTTAACTTCCTATATGCGTCCTATTCTAGGTGAAATAGAGTTGTTGACTCACAAGTTGGAGGTACTTTAAGTTGAAATCCCTGACTGGCCCCGATGTTGTGCCCTTAGGAAAGACCATTTCCTCACTTGACTCGATAAACGCCTACTGCAGGCCCCGTAAGGAGACCCACACCTTAATCACGTTAAAGGACCCACCACACTTATAGTAAAGAGTAGGGGTACTAACAATCCCACTTAATATAACCAGGGTCTCTAGGTCAAGGTCAACATATCTATACCTGTAGGTATCTCTGTTCCCTGCCCAGCAAGGACGTGTCTTCATACAGGTTCATCGTCTTAGGAGGTTTCTTGTCTCGGACGAACCCTTCCGAGTCCTTCAGCCGGCGGAACTCCCTCTCCTGCCGCGGTGACAGCGGGCCCGACCGTCTCCCGTACCTCCTGCGTTGGAGACCGCCCATGTTAGTGTCAGCTGCGTCACTGAAAGCGCTGGACTCTGAGTCCCTGAACAAAGTATTGAGAAGAAAAAAACTTAGTGTTTACACCAACATGATGGTGAACTTCTTTCACTAAAACACAGCCACATACTAACACATTCATCGAGTATTTTAGAGATTTCAGCAAGTTCTAAACATGAAACAACACTACATCATCCATGGGTATTTTTGTCTCTTTTTAGTTTGAAAATGATTGCACAATACTTTTGTGAAAACTGCTGTCTATCTGCTTCTAAATATTACATAATGATACAACGATGTTTTGATGTTTTGTATAACTTTTCTTAAAGCATACCTTCTGTTATCTGTGGAGTAGTCTGACATATCTTGTTGACAGTCCTGGTCATCTTGTTCAGAAGTCCTTTTAATAACAGTCAAACCTCTAGGACCTTTAGTCTTCTCTTTAGGCAACTTTTCAGGAGTTCTTTGCGATTTGCTTGCGATTTCTTTTAATCTGTCTTCTCGTCTTCTTGCTCTGTTTGACAATTTTGTGAATTTTCTTAATTTTTTAGTAGACCCATTTGTTGTTGTTGTTGTATCCAGCACAACAATAGCTTCTGGTGTTGACGTCACACTTTCTGACCTATCAGAGGGCTCTCTTACTGGAGCAGGAGGACTGTTAGCTGATTGGTTGCTTGGTGAAGCAACAGAAACATCAAGTGATGAAGCAACAGAAACTGCTTCAGTCGTAGGGAGATCAGTGGCTGAACGATGGATATCCAACTTTTCTTCTTTCTTCGACATTTTGTCGAAGTCACGGCTTTGAGTCATATCTTCATCCGTACACTGAGAAACAACTTTACCTTCCACGCTTGGTCTGCGCTCTGGAAGTGTGCTCGTTTGAGAGTGGCTGTACTTGACGTTTGAGTCTAACGGTTGTGATACTCCTGTTGCGCTCGAAGGTGTACTGCTTGTAAACGCAGGAGACGGGGTGTTTGGTCCAATGCCAGAGGAGGAATTCAATTGTCCCATTTTCGATAACGAAAAGCCTAGATTTGTGAATGGAAGTCCAGACGTCGAGACGGAATTTGTGGTGGCGTTAGTGTTGGAGGGTACCAATGGATACAGAGCTCGTTGCGGAGAGATGTTGGACTTCATCGATAGAATAGCAGCGATGTTGGCTGGGGTGGTTCGGATGCAGGTAGAAGGTGGTCGCGAGTGCGGTGATCTTGACAGTCTCATTGGTGAGACATTGGCCTGCTCCTTACCTGCTTTAGCTTCAGTCGGTTCTGTCTTGATCGTTGGCATTGGTTGTTTTTCTCCACAGAGTGGCTCGTTTGCTCTGTTTGGAGATTCTGTCATGTGAGAAACTTGTTGTTCTGTTTTCGAGTCAGTGCCGGGTCGTAGCTTTGCAGGCACGCTTGTCCTCACTTTTGAGTCCGGGCTGATTCTGATTTTAGCTGGAGGGGAGAACCTGGTCTTTACTTGACTTTGCTGCATGGCACACAAGGTCCTAGTTGGGGTCGACATCTTGGGTGCCTCAGGTGTGTTATCTGAGAGTGACAATGGAGGTTTTTGGAGCATGCTCTCCAAACACGGGAAGGCACCCACGTGTTTGGGCTCTCCCTCCCCCAGCAAAACCCTTCCCTCTCTTGGCGGAGTGCTGGGGTGGGGAGAGGGGGATGGTGACTCCATGGGTGGGGGAGCTGGTGACCCCAGGGGGGTGGACATGTTAGAGAGAATCTCTGCCACCTCCTGTTCGCGTGCGTCGCGAGGGCTGTTGGCTATGTTCCTCGGACTGTTCGCAGGAGGTCCAAGCGGCATCAACTTGGACCATATGTTACGTTCTGACGGTGAGGACCCGGAATCGACAACCATTGGTGGCACCACGAGAACAGGGTGCGGCGACGATACAGGTACTGTCAGCTTACTCGATTCGTGTACCTTACTAGGACTGCTAGAGATCTTAGCATCACTGTTTCTAGAAGCCAGTCCCTCCAACTGCACCTCTCTCTTTGTACTCCTGACTGTACCAGGCCTGTCGTGTGACAATGATCGCTCAGGAGAATCTTGTTGACAAGTTAGTACTTGGGTGGCTGTTTTGGCTGGAGCGTGCTCAAAGTTGGAATAAGCTTTCACCAGGGTTGATGCTCCGTGGACGACAGGCTCCTTGTCGAATGGAAGAGCTGCTTGAAGGGATGGCATTGTGTTTGCCTGTACGTTCAGCAAACCGGTAGTTTGGGAAGAGCTCTTGAGTGGCTGGACTGCGTGAGTAAAGGCAGACGTTACCGTGTGAGTTGCGTGCTGGGATGACGTTGCAATAGGCCGGACCAGTGTTGCCTCAGCGAGATGCTTAGAGATTGTCATTGGTGGAGAACTAACCGTTGCCGTGCTCTGGACTGAAGTTGCCATCATGGGATGCATTGCCGTGGTAACCGAGGCAGATGGGGTGGCAGCAGTGCTCAGAACGGGAGCAGACTGTGATTTGTTCACCATCGATGGCGTCTTCAGCAGCTGCTCTAACGTTGGAGTCCTGCGGGTGAGCACACTGGCTGATGCCAGAAGACCCATCATATCAGATGCTGATGGTCTCATGAACACATTGCTAGTAGGAGCGCCTTCAGATATACCATTGCCATTCTGGGTATACCCTCCCCAGTTTCTAACCACACTTGGAACCACCGTTGCCATGGGAATGCCATGGGCAGTTGAGGCTCCAATTGGGGTTACACCAGGGTGGCTCATCTTTTCACTCCTTGGTAGAGGGGGTAAAATCTGAGGCTGTTCCGGTCGGCCTGAAAGGCCTCTTGCTATTGGCAAGGTGAGGGGGTTGTACATGACTGTGTTGGGGGAATGGCGTGCTGTTTCGGACAGCGGGGAGTCTTGCATGATTGGAACGGGAGAGCGAGCGATGTCAGGGGACAGTAACGCTGGGGAGGAACGTGTGCGAAGTGAAGCCATCTCCAGTGCGGAAGGAATCGGAGGAATCGGTTTCGGGGAGAGGACGGGCGGCTGCAAGGTATTTCGGATTTTCGAGCTTCCTGTAGATTGTCCATGGGATGGGGTGGAACCATTCCTCTTCAAAGACAAGTCTAAGGGTCCGTTCTCATCACCTGTGCAAGTCTGCAGCAAGTGGCTGTCTCCTTGCGGACTGAGTTCAGGAGGCAAGGCGTGCCTCTGTAAGATGGCTTCCCTCGGTTTAGGAATACGGATCTGGAGCGGAGTTGTAAGGTCGGACATGTTGTCATTTTCGGCAGCTTCGCTCTTTGCCAGGGATTTGCGATGGGTTTCCATCCCATATTCTGTACCACTAGTCATTGTGGGAGAAATGTCATGGCTTTCAGCGTCCACATCGCTTGGCATGCCAGTCAAAATGCTTTTATGTAAAAGTGGAGGAGGTCTACGCAAGTTCTCTTCATCTGAGGTGTCACCACTGTTATCTTTCAACGTCCTTACAGATCTCACACTTTCTGAAGACTGTAACGTCACCGCTGAAGCTTTGGTTTCAGACAAGGGAATTATGTGCAACAAGTCTCTTGCTATTTCCTCAGCCATGCTACGGGCATCTTGTTTCGAATCCAAAGCGTCTCTTTTCTCTTTGCTTCTTCTTGATGAATACACCTTTAGGTGTCTTCTAACACCGTGTGAATTTTGCTGCGAGGCCAGTTTTCCCGTATCATTAACACTGCTTTCAGATACTTTCTCCTCTGCCACTTTCTTTGGCTGAAATCCCGGAGGACTTTCTTCAGTTACAGGTTTTACCCTTTCATAATTAGATACTGCTGCACTTGATTTAATAGATGACGATTCAGAAGCTGTTTTCAGCAGCGGGGAAACGACTTTCCTTGATGCGAGTCTTGGGTCTTTGGTTACATGGATACCGGCAAGCCTCCCTTCTCTTGATGTGATTCGTGGATCTCTGTAACCAACTTTACTCTCATGCCTTACCATCATAGACTTTCTCTCATCGTTCTCTGGAGTTCTACTACTTCGGATTGTCGAATTTCCGTTCACCTTTGATACGGCATTGATGATGCTACCAGGAAGGGTTACCGTCATAGGCGAAGATGGCATCTCTTCTACCAAATCATCAAGAACGGTTGTCTCTGTTTCTTTTGCTTTGGATCCGTTCAATGTGGAGATTGGAGTTGGCGTGTATTGAGCAACTGTTCTGCTATGTCTATCATCTTCACCCATGTGTTTAAAAGCGCTCACGTCTTTTGAAGAGATTCGCTTTGCTTCTGGCGACCACCTTGTAGTGGATCTGGCACTGTCGCCATAGCTGTGAACGCCGTTCTGACCGGGTATTCTTTTGCTGTTTGAGAAGCTGTGATCTTTCCCTTCTCTCTTTCTCTTGCTCTGCGTGGTACTGAGCGCCTGTTTTAGGCTATGCAGCTTCATCAGATTGGGAGTACTACTAGCAGCAAGCGACGGCCTGGTGTCCTGTGGCAGCGAGGAGGTGGTAGATGATTCAGCCGTTCTCTTGTTTGCAGTGCTATCCTGGCCATTGCACCTTGATGCCTTCAGCTGGTTGTTCACCTCATCTACAGCGCCCTCTGGCTGTTATAAAACAAAATGCAGGAACAAATAAGTCTCAAAAGTACGTTCATAGAGGTAAGGCATTCAGGTAAACCAATTCAAATAGAATTCAATCTCTACAACTGGATTAAAACGGAGATGTACTTCCGGACGTTTCGAGTGACACCCATCACTCTTTTTCAGTGCCACAATAATGAACTGGCAGAAACAATTTAATACAAGTATATCTCACCTGGAAAAGAAAAAAAAAATTGAACACTTGAGGATGGTATGTCTCAAAGGCAACTCAATATGTACAGCTGGATGGTAATCGGACACTTACTTCTGGGAGTTTATAACGTCTCTCATTTACACATGAGTGGCATTTACATACGATCCTTACGAGTTAGTGGCTTTGGCATGTTCAACTGGCTTTTCTAGTTAGTTGTGATAGTACTTTCGGAAGTTTCGATTACATCACTCTTCTAATTTACATATGAGTGACATTTACATACGATCCTTACGAGTTAGTGGCTTTGGCATGTTCAACTGGCTTTTCTAGTTAGTTGTGATAGTACTTTCAGAAGTTTCGATTACATCACTCTTCTAATTAACATATGAGTGACATTTGCATACGATATTTACGAGTTAGTGGCTTTGGCATGTTCAACTGGCTTTTCTAGTTAGCTGTGATAGTACTTTCAGAAGTTTCGATTACATCACTCTTCTAATTAACATATGAGTGACATTTGCATACGATATTTACGAGTTAGTGGCTTTGACATGTTCAACTGGCTTTTCTAGTTAGTTGTGATAGTACTTTCGGAAGTTTCGATTACATCACTCTTCTAATTAACATATGAGTGACATTTGCATACGATATTTACGAGTTAGTAACTTTGACATGTTTAACTGCTTTTTCTAGTTAATTGTACTATTATTATTTACTTTCGGACGTTTCAAATGACATCACTCTTCTAATTTACATACGAGTGACATTTGCATACGGTTTTGATAATTTAGTGACTTTGACATGCTCAACTGGTCTTTCCAGTTACTTCTACTATCATTGTTATATTCTGCTAGCTCATTCTATTGACGCTGAAGAAGAGTATCGTCACTCGAAAACGTCAAAAAGTACATATTTGATTTCTATTAAATTGTTGCGATTGATTTGCCTTTAAATATCTTGCAAATGTGTACGTCAAATGAACACATCAATGATTGAAAAAAATAACAATTACAAAATACAAAAAAATAGCAAAACCGGAAGTTCCGCTGCAGTGCCATAACACGCCGCCAGAGCGCCCTGCCGTAAAGCAATTCCTACAATTCCTTTGTCATGTCTAATCCTACCCACATACCAAATATCAAAACAATTCATCCACGCGTTCCCCAGTTATCAGGCTGACAAACGACCCACTGACATAAAAACAGCACTGACTACAAACCTTCGTTTCACGAAGGAATCACATTGCCATCCAACAATCGTGTCATGGTCAAATATAATTCTAAACCAGTATTCACCTGTTCTTCCGATGCTTGTAATGATCCATTTGCAGCTAACGTACTATTTGCAGCTTGTGCTTGATATTGCAAAGCTGTCTTCCCGGCAGAATCCCTGAAAAAAAGAAAGATATTGGAAGGTGCAATGATCAGATTTTATATCTGCTCTTTTTGGTTTCATAAAATGAAAATATAAAAGTAATAACTCATAAAAGGTATTTTCCATAATTTGTGCTGTATGCTAATTCATGTATGACAGTATCGTTTGAACATGTTATTGGAGGCATGTTTCAACTGTTATGTAGTTTAGTACTTTATGAATTATCTTGATCACTAATTCATTATGTAGCTTTATCATCACCACTTTGTATTCTAGCAGCTTTTCACAAAGATTTGTATACTAAGTTTTCTGACAATGCAGAAAGATTAAAAAGTTGATTTTTTCCCACCTCACATTGATGTCCTCAAGCTGAACAAAGCGCATAAATGTGCTATTTTTTATACTTCTAAAATATTTATGTAAAATGCGTTTCAATGTCCTATGAATGTGATTTTTATTTTTAGTTATTTTGTTTTTTTTTTAAAGTTATTTTGTTTTGTTTTTACTTATGGCAGCTTTGAACAGATTTTTCCGGTTTCCTGGCAGCATACAAACTTAAGAAACGAGATTTCAGAACCAACCGTCCGACATTGAACAGAGACGGGGAATGTCACAGTTTATCTGGCACTTACGACCCATTGCTACGGTCACGTGTCTATCTGGCCGCGTCCCGGAAGCTGCACTGGACGGGCCCGTGAAATCAGCCGAACATTTATGCAGGACATTTTTTGTTCAAAGTCGATAGCTTTGGTCTTCTTTCAGAATGTCTTTACTAACACATGCGAAGGTTAAAAAGTTTGATATTTTGCTCACCTGATGTTGATATCCGCGCCCTTGACAATGAGATAGTCCACCACATCGTGGAAGCCTTCTCGACAGGCCAGGTGTAACGGGGTCGAACCATCAGGCAGCAACTGAGGGGGTCACAAAATGTTTTTTTTTATTAAAATGAGAAAACAATCACATCGGACTTTATCACGCACTTATATTACAGTGCTGTCATCAGTTTAAAAAAAAAAAAGAGACATGAGAGTAAAAATAAAAATAGTTAGAATACAAACTTGTACCGAAAACGAACCATATGCAAGAACAAAATGATGCAATATAACGAAACATTTTGAAGGTCTAGATCCGTTGACAAAAAAGATAAAAAATTTGTTATTTGCATTGCATATGACAAAGCTTGATACCAAATGTCTTTATCATAATTGAGTTCCCAAACTCGTTTGCGATTTTTAAAAAAAGCTAAAAGCTAAAGTAAAACTAAAGATTTTGTTTCATCCCGTGGCCCTTAAAAACTTTTCCTTTTTCTAAAAAAATGTATTCTAATTCAAAACGCTAGGCCGTAATCAGGTCAGACTACGTCATTAATTCCCAGAAGTCAACATCCTTTTGCATCATCAAGAAGTATTTGAGCTACATGTAAGTGCTTTCTATTGGCATCTGAGATAGAGTTACTCCTGCAATATCGCACATGGAATCGTTAATGTGGGAGATACCAGCCAACTGAATACCACTTATGTTAGATATAATCTTAAAACGTTGGAGCTGTATGTTTCAAGAGCACATTGACAGCAACAATCATTTATGACTGGGTTCTGTACAGACTGCCGACCTCAACGGTATATATTGCAACAGGGCTCGAAATACCACCTACATATGCAGGTCAGTGCAGGTAAAATTGCAGCTGTGCAGGTAATTCTGGTGTCTACCTGCACCTAACCTGCACTGGTCCATGTGCTGGGTTTTATACATAAATGTCATAATTATGATGTAAGTGCATGTGGATTGTTATTAGTTGCATTGAATGTTACTACCTATAAAATATAAATTCAAAGAAAAAATAGCAATGGTTCCTGAACAATTTTAGTATGATTCATACCTCCTAAATTCAGAGTGTTGCAGGTAAAGTTTGTCTGGTGCAGGTAATTCTCAATGTTACCTGCACCATGCAGGTATGCAGAAAAAAAGTATTTTAAGCCCTGTGCAAGGTTGTGTCCCCTAGTTAATGTCTAGACATATACCACAGTCAGTATAATAAAACTACCAACTCTACAGCCGAGCAATAAACTCTCGTGCTATATGGCTTGATTTAAAGCTGCGTATCACAACAGGTCCCAAAGTCATCGACTGAATATTCTGTACCCTTCGTCTAGACATTTTATGGGGCCGATATAATATATGATATTCTGGAAAGTTATCCATTAAAAGCAACTTGATGACGCCATACTATGCAACTTGATGACGCCATACTATGCGACAGACGTCACGTAATCGGCCATCACCCAGCGGAGGCGGCGGGCGGTATCAACTTCCTGATACTTTGCTGATGTCATATGTCTGTTAGATCACGTGATCGTAGGTGATTGGTCCTTTAAATTTAGGGGAAAACTGCAATTGGAATTCAAAATTTAACGCCTCGCGACCGGCCATAACTCATAAAAGGCAGCGGACGGTACCGACTTCCTGGCATTTTGCTGACGTTACGTGTACGTTAGGATACGTGATCGTGGGTGATTGTTCATTTAAATTTAGGGGAAAACTGCAGTTGGAATTATAAATTCAACGCCTCGTGACCGGCCAAAGCGAAAGAAAAGTTGGCGGGCGATATCAACTTTCTGGCATTTTCCTGACGTCACGTGTCCGTTAGGTCACGTGATCGTGGGTAATTGTTCATTTGAATTTTTGGGAGACTGCAGTTGGGATTTGACATTCAACGCCTTGCGACCGGCCATGAATTAAAAGGCAGCGGACGGTACCAACTTCCTGGCATTTTGCTGACGTTACGTGTATGTTAGGTTACGTGATCGTGGGTGATTGGTCATTTCAATTTTGAGGAAGACTGTAGTTGGCAATTTCGTGTGCTTCTTTATTGAGATAACGCTGACGTTCTGGTATTATTATTAGTATATTGTATGGTGAGGCATAGATCGTAAGGAAAATATATACCGTGCTCATTCTCAATAGCAGCATAAACATATGGTTCTTAGTTAGAGTTAGAGAGGCATATACGAGGGGGGTTCAATAAGTTCTTGGCCTCACCAAGAAATAACAAGCACAACTCAGATTTTCAGGCACAACTTCATAGTATGAAGTCTTTTATCAATATCCTCCAAATTACAAATCATTGGAGTCATTACTTTCCAGGCATTCGTTTTTTCTAAATTAGAAGGTAAGTGGCGAGAAAAAAGTTGTGTGAATTGTGATCAGACATGTGTGGGTCTAGTTTCCCATGCCATAAATTAACAAAAGACGTTGTCAAAATGTTTGATAATGATTCTCTTCCTATTTCAAGCAAAAAGAATTGGGTTTTTAACTTCCAGCAGCGCAAATTGACCCACACACTCAGGTCAGGTCAATTGTCCACGTTTTTTTCCTTCTCCCTCACCTAACGTTACTGGGTGTCGCCTGCAAAGTAATGATCACACTAATTTGAATTTTGGTACATATTTATATAAGACTTTATACTTGACATCTATGCTTCGAAATCTGAGCTGTGCTTATTTTTTCTCGGTAAAGTCGGGGACTTATTGATAACCCCACGTACATGTATAACTCGTATATA